>NC_034198.2:31972785-32145285 GCF_002021735.2 Oncorhynchus kisutch | reverse complement strand
TCTCTCCCTGCACCTCCACTGTGTTCCTCCATGTCTCTCCCTGTACCTCCACTGTGTTCCTCCATGTCTCTCCCTGTACCTCCACTGTGTTCCTCCATGTCTCTCCCTGTACCTCCACTGTGTTCCTCCACTGTGTTCCTCCATGTCTCTCCCTGCACCTCCACTGTGTTCCTCCACTGTGTTCCTCCACTGTGTTCCTCCACTGTGTTCCTCCACTGTGTTCCTCCATGTCTCTCCCTGTACCTCCACTGTGTTCCTCCATGTCTCTCCCTGCACCTCCACTGTGTTCCTCCATGTCTCTCCCTGTACCTCCACTGTGTTCCTCCATGTCTCTCCCTGTACCTCCACTGTGTTCCTCCATGTCTCTCCCTGTACCTCCACTGTGTTCCTCCATGTCTCTCCCTGCACCTCCACTGTGTTCCTCCATGTCTCTCCCTGTACCTCCACTGTGTTCCTCCATGTCTCTCCCTGTACCTCCACTGTGTTCCTCCATGTCTCTCCCTGTACCTCCACTGTGTTCCTCCATGTCTCTCCCTGCACCTCCACTGTGTTCCTCCATGTCTCTCCCTGTACCTCCACTGTGTTCCTCCATGTCTCTCCCTGTACCTCCACTGTGTTCCTCCATGTCTCTCCCTGCACCTCCACTGTGTTCCTCCATGTCTCTCCCTGTACCTCCACTGTGTTCCTCCATGTCTCTCCCTGTACCTCCACTGTGTTCCTCCATGTCTCTCCCTGCACCTCCACTGTGTTCCTCCATGTCTCTCCCTGTACCTCCACTGTGTTCCTCCATGTCTCTCCCTGTACCTCCACTGTGTACCTCCACTGTGTTCCTCCATGTTTCTCCCTGTACCTCCACTGTGCTCCTCCATGTCTCTCCCTGCACCTCCACTGTGTTCCTCCATGTCTCTCCCTGTACCTCCACTGTGCTCCTCCATGTCTCTCCCTGCACCCCCACTGTGTTCCTCCATGTCTCTCCCTGTACCTCCACTGTGTTCCTCCATGTCTCTCCCTGCACCTCCACTGTGTTCCTCCATGTCTCTCCCTGTACCTCCACTGTGTTCCTCCATGTCTCTCCCTGCAACTCCACTGTGTTCCTCCATGTCTCTCCCTGTACCTCCACTGTGTTCCTCCATGTCTCTCCCTGTACCTCCACTGTGTTCCTCCATGTCTCTCCCTGCACCTCCACTGTGTTCCTCCATGTCTCTCCCTGTACCTCCACTGTGTTCCTCCATGTCTCTCCCTGTACCTCCACTGTGTACCTCCACTGTGTTCCTCCATGTATCTCCCTGTACCTCCACTGTGCTCCTCCATGTCTCTCCCTGCACCTCCACTGTGTTCCTCCATGTCTCTCCCTGTACCTCCACTGTGCTCCTCCATGTCTCTCCCTGCACCCCCACTGTGTTCCTCCATGTCTCTCCCTGCACCTCCACTGTGTTCCTCCATGTCTCTCCCTGCACCTCCACTGTGTTCCTCCACTGTGTTCCTCCATGTCTCTCCCTGCACCTCCACTGTGTTCCTCCACTGTGTACCTCCACTGTGTTCCTCCACTGTGTTCCTCCATGTCTCTCCCTGCACCTCCACTGTGTACCTCCACTGTGTTCCTCCATGTCTCTCCCTGTACCTCCACTGTGTTCCTCCATGTCTCTCCCTGTACCTCCACTGTGTTCCTCCACTGTGTTCCTCCATGTCTCTCCCTGCACCTCCACTGTGTTCCTCCACTGTGTTCCTCCACTGTGTTCCTCCACTGTGTTCCTCCATGTCTCTCCCTGTACCTCCACTGTGCTCCTCCATGTCTCTCCCTGTACCTCCACTGTGTTCCTCCACTGTGTTCCTCCACTGTGTACCTCCACTGTGTTCCTCCATGTCTCTCCCTGTACCTCCACTGTGTTCCTCCATGTCTCTCCCTGTTCCTCCACTGTGTACCTCCACTGTGTACCTCCACTGTGCTCCTCCATGTCTCTCCCTGTACCTCCACTGTGTTCCTCCATGTCTCTCCCTGTTCCTCCACTGTGTACCTCCACTGTGCTCCTCCATGTCTCCCCCTGTACCTCCATTTCTAAAGGATGTTGGCAGCACCTGATCAATTACCATGGGTCTGTGATAATGTATGACTACTCTCTCTCTCTCTCTCTCTCTCTCTCTCTCTCTCTCTCTCTCTCTCTCTCTCTCTCTCTCTCTCTCTCTCTCTCTCTCTCTCTCTCTCTCTCTCTCTCTCTCTCTCTCTCTCTCTCTCTCTCTCTCTCTCTCTCTCTCTCTCCCCTTCCTCTCTCTGTCTCATTCCTCCCTCTTTTTGTCTCCATCTCTCCCTCTCTCTGTCTCCATCCCTCCCTCTCTCTGTCTCAATCTCTCCGTCTGTCTGTCTCGTCATCTCCTTCTCTCCATCCCTCTCTTTCCTCCCCATCTCTGTCTCTCTCTAGTCGCCTGGAGCAGAATGGGATCAAGTCAGTTCCTCCCGGTGCCTTCTTTCCCTACAAGAAGCTGCGCAGGATGTAAGTATATACTCTCTAGGGCTGAAATACACAAAGTACACTTCCTCTAGGGCTGACACACATACACTTCCTCTAGGGCTGAAGTACACTAACTACACTTCTTCTAGGGCAGAAGAAAACATGTAAGTACACTAGCTGTAGGGCTGAAGTATTAATGCAAGTATATACTCTTGAGGGCTGAAGTACACTAAGTACACTTCCTTTGTTGCTGAAGAACAGATGTACTGTAAATACACCAGGTTTAGGACTAAAATAACATAACTGAGTGCAATCCACTTAGACTCATTTCACAACCCAGCCTACTGCACCTAAAAAAAAAGAACTGGTGAAATGTTGACAATGTACTTTGTTGTCGGGCCAGAGGGCACAGGGGTCCAATCAAAACAGAATTAGTAAATCTTACCTTCTTATTTTCATGTCACAACCCAAACCATTAGATTCAGAGGAAGAGCAGGAGAAGGTAGAAGGCTACAGACAACTACAAGCTGAAACATCTCCACTGTCATAACACCTCTCATGTTTCAGTGCTGGTACAGTATTCTCAGCCTGCGTAGAGTGTCTGTCTGACTGCGTAGGCACACTATAAACTGTGGCAGAGAGGATTCTGGATATGATGACTATATGATATTGGGGAAGGAGAGAGTGCTGGAACGAAGACTAATGGTTTTCTCATCCTTTTCTTCTCTCCCTTTTCTGCCCTAATTATGGGGGGGGTTCAGTCCAGTAGTATCTCAGTCTCACCAACCACTGCTAACCAGCCTACCCCTAAAATACAGGGGCTACTGGTCACAACTAGCATGTTCTGCATTGAAGACTGCGGGTTCCTCCTCCTCTCCTCCTTTCCACTCTGTCCTGCTCATGGCAGTGCTTTCCAGTCAAGTAGTATCTCAGCCTCCAGTGCATCCACCAACCAGTAGCCCCTGTATTTTAGGGGTAGGCTGGTTAGCAAGTGGTTGGTGAGACTGAGATACTACTGGACTGAACCCCCCCCCCCCCCTCCTGCATTCAGTCCAGTAGTATCTCAGTCTCACCAACCACTTGCTAACCAGCCTACCCCTAAAATACAGGGGCTACTGGTCACAACTAGCATGTTCTGCATTGAAGACTGCGGGCTCCTCCTCCTCTCCTCCTTTCCACTCTGTCCTGCTCATGGCAGTGCTTTCCAGTCAAGTAGTATCTCAGCCTCCAGTGCATCCACCAACCAGTCGCTAACCAGCTTAGCCCTAAAATACATGGGCTACTGGTCACAACTAGCCACAGCCAAACACTAGGTTAGACAACAACAACATTCTTTCACCCTCCCTCTCTACTCCTTACCCTCCATAACCTTATGTGGCTCCTGCATTTCAGTATATCGTCTCGATGTTGAATAAAGGCTATAGCTCTAACAAAACATATCACTACAGATCAGTGGCGGTTGGTGCCGTTTAAGGACAATTATTTATTTTTATGAGCATGGCCTTGTTGCTTCTCCACCTGCATTGCTTGCTGTTTGGGGTTTTAGGCTGGGTTTCTGTACAGCACTTTGAGATATCAGCTGATGTACGAAGGGCTTTATAAGTACATTTGATTTACATTACAGCATATTAGATGACTCTCATTCATATTTCATTCACCCAGTTCAATGCAATGTCAATAGGTTTAGGCTACTACATGATACTCACATTTTCCCTATACCCATCATGAGGTTACAACAACATGGCCTATGAATAATGTGTTTACAATGTGCACAGGTTGAGAGAAATTTGAGGAATCAATGTGATTTGCCTTGCAAAGTCTTGCCTGCATCTAGCTGATCTAGGGTGTAATCATTAGCCTCACAGTTGCAAACGAGAGTTTCTATTGGACAAATGCAGGTATGTTTATTCCAGTTTCATACTGTTTGCATCTGTTTAAGAAACTTTTTTCATCAGAATCGATGGAATGAATACACTCCTGATCACCTCAAACCTCACAACTTTCATAGCAGCCACATATAGTGCTCTTGGGAAGTATTCAGACCCCTTCACATTTAACACATTTTGTTATGTTACATCCTTATTCTAAAATGGATGAAATTGTTGTTTTTCTCTCATCAATCTACACAATAACCCATAATGTCAAAGCAAAAACAGGTTTTTAGAAATCTTTGCTAATTTATATATTTTTTAAAACAGAAATATCACATTTACGTAAGTATTCAGACCCTTTACTCAGTACTTTGTTGAAGCACCTTTGGCAGCAATTACAGCCTTGAGTCTTCTTGGGTATGACGCTACAAGCTTGGCACACCTGTATTTGGGGAATTTCTCCCATTCTTCTCTGCAGATCCTCTCAAGCTCCGTCAGGTTGGATGGGGAGCGTTGCTGCACAGCTATTTTCAGGCCTCTCCAGAGATGTTCGATTGGGTTAAAGTGGGCTCTGGCTGGGCCACTCAAGGACATTCAGAGACTTGTCCCGAAGCGACTCCTGCATTGGTTTGGTTGTGTGCTTAGGGTCGTTGGTCTGTTGGAAGGTGAACCTTTGCCCCAGTCTGAGGTCCTGAGTGCTCTGGAGTAGGTTTCCATCAAGTATCTCGATGTACTTTGCCCCGTTCATCTCTGCCTCGATCCTGACTAGTCTCCCAGTCCCTGCTGGTGAAAAACATCCCCACAGCATGATGCTGCCACCACCATCCTTCCCTGTAGGTATGGTGCCAGGTTTCCTCCAGGCGTGACGCTTGGCATTCAGGCCAAAGAGTTCAATCTTGGTTTCATCAGACCAAATGAGAGTCCTTTTTGAGAGTCCAAGCAGGCTGTCACGTGCCTTTTACTGAGGAGTTGCTTCCGTCTGGCCACTCCACCATAAAAGCCTGATTGTTGGAGTGCTGCAGAGACAGTTGTCCTTCTGGAAGTTTCTCCCATGTCCAAACAGGAACTCTAGAGCTCTGTCAGAGTGACCATCGGGTTCTTGGTTACCTCCCTGACCAAGGCCCTCCTTCCCCAATTGCTCAGTTTGGCTGGGCAGCCAGCTCTAGGAAGAGTCTTGGTGGTTCTAAACTTCTTCCATTTAAGAATGATGGAGGCCACTGTGTTCTTGGGGACCTTCAAGGCTACAGACAACCTTCTCCACATCTGTGCCTCGACACAATCCTGTCTCGGAGCACTACAGACAATTCCTTTGACCTCATGGCTTGGTTTTGGCTCTGATATGCACTCTCCAAATAACCTGGAACATGACAGAGGTGTGTCTGAGATCAGATGATGTAACCTCCTACTAGTCTGGCGCTCTATTTTCACATGACAGGAGTGTGTCTGAGATCAGATGCTTATCCAGGACTCTATTTTCACATGTCAGGAGTGTGTCTGAGATCAGATGCTTATCCAGGACTCTATTTTCACATGACAGGAGTGTGTCTGAGATCAGATGCTTATCCAGGACTCTATTTTCACATGACAGTAGTGTGTCTGAGATCAGATGCTTATCCAGGACTCTATTTTCACATGACAGGAGTGTGTCTGAGATCAGATGCTTATCTAGGACTCTATTTTCACATGACAGGAGTGTGTCTGAGATCAGATGCTTATCCAGGACTCTATTTTCACATGACAGTAGTGTGTCTGAGATCAGATGCTTATCCAGGACTCTATTTTCACATGACAGGAGTGTGTCTGAGATAAGATGCTTATCCAGGACTCTATTTTCACATGACAGGAGTGTGTCTGAGATCAGATGCTTATCCAGGACTCTATTTTCACATGACAGGAGTGTGTCTGAGATCAGATGCATATCCAGGACTCTATTTTCACATGACAGTAGTGTGTCTGAGATCAGATGCTTATCCAGGACTCTATTTTCACATGACAGGAGTGTGTCTGAGATCAGATGCTTATCCAGGACTCTATTTTCACATGACAGGAGTGTGTCTGAGATCAGATGCTTATCCAGGACTCTATTTTCACATGACAGGAGTGTGTCTGAGATCAGATGCATATCCAGGACTCTATTTTCACATGACAGGAGTGTGTCTGAGATCAGATGCTGTAACCTCCTCCTAATCCAGAGCTCTATTTTCCAGGAAATGTCAGGCTTTTGCACTAGACACTTATTTAGCACTTAGTTTAACATTAGCCTCAAATGGGATCATTTCACATCTTAAAGACCACATGATGATTTCCCTTTAAAGACATGCAGTTGACTGGAGTTCACTGCCCACACACACATACACACACACACACACACACCAACACACACACACACAAAAACTTTGTGGTTAGCTTGTGGCCAGAGATCTGTGGATCCTATTAACGACAGGCATTTACAGAAACAGCCTGTTCCATATGGACCATAGCCCTGGATGCCATTAATATACCACACACACACACCACACTATTCTGCGTTTTGATTGGCTAGCAGTATCGTCAACTCACTTCTGTCCGAATATCAATGGCTGTGTCAGGAAGTTCTAGAATGGAAACTTGAATGATAAGTTATGGTACTATAAGGACTTAGTTGAGTCCTAGGGGATAAGGGTCAGAGTTACAGTATGAAAGTTGGGCCTGGCTGAAGACAAGACCTCCCACATTGAATGCCTCTTTACCCCCCCCCCTTTCACCCCCCCTTCAGAGACCTGAGTAATAACCAGATATCTGAAATAGCTCCCGATGCCTTCCAAGGCCTGAGATCTCTCAACTCACTGTGAGTCACTATAACCATTGATGGATAAGTGCATTTCTGATTTATTGTTGATTGATTGAGTCACTGATTAATTAATTAATTTATCAATTGATCTTTTCCAGAGTCCTGTATGGGAATAAGATTACGGAGCTTCCCAAAGGAGTGTTTGATGGACTATATGCCCTGCAACTACTGTAAGTACACAGTGGCTAGTCCTTGATAATATTCAGCTTACATTGATGATTGTAAGTAACATATTTTATTTCCCTTTTAATTTTTAAAACTCTCTTTCTCCCCCTCTCTCTATCTCGCTCTCTCTCCCCCCACCCCTCTCTCTCTGTCTCTTTCTATCTTTCTCTCTCTCTTTCTCCCCCCCACCCCCTCTCTCTATCTCGCTCTCTCTCCCCCCACCCCTCTCTCTCTGTCTCTTTCTATCTTTCTCTCGCTCTCTCTCCCCCCACCCCTCTCTCTCTGTCTCTTTCTATCTTTCTCTCTCTCTTTCTCCCCCCACCCCTCTCTCTCTCTCTACCCCCCCCCCTCTCTCTCTCTCTCTCTCTCGCTCTCTCTCCCTCCTACCCCTCTATCTCTGTCTCTTTCTAACTTTCTCTCTCTCTTTCTCCCCCTCACCCCCCCCTCTCTCTGTCTCTCTCTCTCCCCACCCCCCCCTCTCTCTGTCTCTTTCTATCTTTCTCTCTCTCTTTCTCTCCCCCCCCCTCTCTCTCTCTCGCTCTCTCTCTCGCTCTCTCTCCCCCCAACCCCTCTCTCTCTATGTCTCTTTCTATCTTTCTCTCTCTCTTCCCCCCTCTCTCTCTCTCTCTCTCTCTCTCTCTCTCTCTCTCTCTTTCTCTCTCTCTACCTTCCTGTCCCAGGTTGTTGAATGCCAATAAGATCCACTGTGTTCGGGCCAATGCCTTCACAGACCTGCAGAACCTCTCTCTTCTGTCTCTGTATGACAACAAGATACAGACTGTGGCCAAGGGCACCTTCGCTTCTCTCAGAGCTATACAGACGCTGTAAGTTACACACACACACACACACACGCACGCACGCACACACACACACACACACACACACACACACACACACACACACACACACACACACACACACACACACACACACACACACACACACACACACACACACACACACACACACACACACACACACACACACACATTCTTCTCTGTCACCATAAAACATGAGCCAAACAGCTGTTTACTCCGTAATAACACAGGAATGGAAAGATGTAAATCCATCATCGTGACAATTACACACACTCAGGAAATTCAAACACACACACACCTTCAGGTAATTCAAAATCAAGTCAATACACCCTCCAATCAAGCATGTGCCAGTGCTGCCTTAATTAAGAAACACTTATCAACGCTGACAGCAAACTGCAGTAGGGTTTTGACTGAATGACTTGAGCAGTTTATATTTGGCAAGGACAATTGTGTTATGTTGTATAACACATATAAACAAGTATAGGCACGCACAAACACTCAGACACACACGTACACGCACACACCTGTGAAGTTGATTGATAATGTTGTCCCTTGGCTCACCTGACAACACATTTCTCACCCACAGCCCCATAGACAACAGGGTAGACCGTTCACACACACGACCATACACACACACACACACACACACGCATGCACACACACACACACACACATACACACACACACACTGGTGCCTGAAATCCAGTCTATAACTAGCCTCTTGTTGAACCTGGATCCTGAGAAAAGAAGTACAAATATCCTCTACCTTGTCCCTGCTATTTATACTGTCCACCCTAGGCCTTGATGACCACCACATAGATCCCATCATCTCCATACCCTAGGCCTTGATGACCACCACATAGATCCCATTATCTCCATACCCTAGGCCTTGATGACCACCACATAGATCCCATTATCTCCATACCCTAGGCCTTGATGACCACCACATAGATCCCATGCCACACACAATCACACAGATGTACATCTTTAACATGTCACACAGTAACATTTAATGTTTACAAAGATTATATTGGGATGGAATTTGCTACCCTCCCTAAATTCCTGGCATGAAATTTCCTCCCTCCTCTCTCCCCCGTATCTCCCCCACCCATTCACCCTCCCGCCCTCCCTCTACCCTCTCTCTCTTCAGTCACCTGGCCCAGAACCCGTTTATCTGTGACTGTAATATGAGGTGGCTGGCAGACTACCTGCGCTCCAACCCCATAGAGACCAGTGGTGCCCGTTGTACCAGCCCCAGACGACTGGCCAACAAACGCATCGGGCAGATCAAGAGCAAGAAGTTCCGCTGCTCTGGTAGGAGGACTGGCATCTGTCTGTAGTGAACCTCTCTCTCCAGCTCTCTCTCTCTCTCTCTCTCTCTCTCTCTCTCTCTTATTTATATATATATTTATATACTACCAGTCAAAAGTTTTAGAACACCTACTCCTTCCAGGATCTTTCTTTATTTTTTACTATTTTCAACATTGTAGAATAATAGTGAAGACATCAAAACTATTCAATAACACATATGGAATCAGGTATAATCAAAAAAGTGTTAAACAAATCAGAATATATTTTATATTTTAGATTCTTCAAATAACTATCCTTTGCCTTGATGACAGCTTTGCACAATCTTGGCATTCTCTCAACCAGCTTCAGCTGGAATGCTTTTCCAACAGTCTTGAAGGAATTTCCACATATGCTGAGCACTTGTTGGCTGCTTTTCCTTCACTCTCCGACTTATCCCAAACCATCTCAATTTGGTCATCTGATGCAGCACTCCATCACTCTACTTCTTGGTAAAATAGCCTTTACACAGCCTGGAGGTGTGTTGGGTCTTTGTCCTGTTGAAAAACAAATGATAGTCCCACTAAGCCCAAACCAGATGGGATGGCGTATCACTACAGAATGCTGTGGTAGCCATGCTGGTTAAGTGTGCCTGGAATTCTAAATAAATAATAGACAGTGTCACCAGAAAAGCTCCCCCACACCAACACACCTCCTCCTCCATGCTTCACGGTGGGAAATACACATGTGGAGATCATCCGTTCACCCACACGGCGTCTCACAAAGAAATGGCAGTTGCAACCAAAAATCTCCAATTTGGACTCCAGACAAAAGGACACATTTCCACAGGTCTAATGTCCATGGCCCGTATTTGAATTAGTTTAACACTTTTTTGGTTACTACATGATTCCATATGAGTTATTTCATAGTTTTGATATCTTCACGATTATTCTACAATGTAGAAAATAGTAAAAAATAAAGAAAAATCCTGGAAGGAGTAGGTGTTCTAAAACGTTTGATCCTTACTTAAATATCTTTCTCTCTCTCCACCTGTCTCTCTCTCCAGCTGTCTCTCTCTCTCTCTCTCTCTCTCTCTCTCTCTCCCCCCCCCCTGGACCTCGCTTTGTGCACTGTGGCATTCATTGCCATGCTGAAACAGGAAAGGCCCTTCCCCAAACTGTTGCACACAAAGTTGGAAGCACAGAATTGTCTCGAATGTCATTGTATGCTGTAGCGTTAAGATTTCCCTTCAATCACTCCATCTTCCTCTCTCCCCTCTGCCAGCAGTACTCATACCAATCAAAACTCCCCTCTTTCTCGATTGCTCCCTAACGCTCACACTCCTTTTCATTCTCCCTCTCCATTTACAGCAAGAAGATAGTACTTTATCCCTTTATCCCCTCTTCCCTAGAAGAGGGTTTTAATTTAATTGTTGATCCTTTATCCCTAGAAGAGGGTTTTAATTTAGTTGTTGATCCTTTATCCCTAGAAGAGGGTTTTAATTTAGTTGTTGATCCTTTATCCCTAGCCGAGGGTTTTAATTTAGTTGTTGATCCTTTATCCCTAGCCGAGGGTTTTAATTTAGTTGTTGATCCTTTATCCCTAGCCAAGGGTTTTAATTTAGTTGTTGATCCTTTATCCCTAGCCGAGGGTTTTAATTTAGTTGTTGATCCTTTATCCCTAGAAGAGGGTTTTAATTTAGTTGTTGATCCTTTATCCCTAGAAGAGGGTTTTAATTTAGTTGTTGATCCTTTATCCCTAGCCGAGGGTTTTAATTTAGTTGTTGATCCTTTATCCCTAGAAGAGGGTTTTAATTTAGTTGTTGATCCTTTATCCCTAGAAGAGGGTTTTAATTTAGTTGTTGATCCTTTATCCCTAGAAGAGGGTTTTAATTTAGTTGTTGATCCTTTATCCCTAGAAGAGGGTTTTAATTTAGTTGTTGATCCTTTATCCCTAGAAGAGGGTTTTAATTTAGTTGTTGATCCTTTATCCCTAGAAGAGGGTTTTAATTTAGTTGTTGATCCTTTATCCCTAGAAGGGGGTTTTAATTTAGTTGTTGATCCTTTATCCCTAGAAGAGGGTTTTAATTTAATTGTTGATCCTTTATCCCTAGAAGAGGGTTTTAATTTAGTTGTTGATCCTTTATCCCTAGAAGAGGGTTTTAATTTAGTTGTTGATCCTTTATCCCTAGCCGAGGGTTTTAATTTAGTTGTTGATCCTTTATCCCTAGCCGAGGGTTTTAATTGAGTTGTTGATCCTTTATCCCTAGCCGAGGGTTTTAATTTAGTTGTTGATCCTTTATCCCTCCCTCCATCCCTCTCTCCTCTAGCAGGTTTTATAGCACATTAACACACAGTGAGTCTGGTTTCACAGTACACCACAGAGAGCTGGCATGGCTGGGTAAGGCTGGCGCTGTAGCTAGGGTTTCTGCCCGTGTCCAATTCCTCAAGCCCTCTGCCTACTACAGTACCTCACTTCAAATACCAATTTCTAATACCCCTGCCCCCACTCTGCCCATCATCCTTCCTCTCCCCCTTCCCCAAATCTCCCTACCTCCAGGCCCTTTCCTCTGTCTGTCAGGCATAGTGGGTTTTACTCTCCTGCACTCCCACCCACCCTTTACTATATTCACTCCCCACCTCCCTGATCCCCCTCACTTCCCCTGCGCATTCCCCATTCCCACCCTTTACTATATTCACTCCCCATCTCCCTGATCCCCCTCACTTCCCCTGCCCATTCCCCATTCCCACCCTTTACTATATTCACTCCCCACCTCCCTGATCCCCCTCACTTCCCCTGCCCATTCCCCATTCCCATCCCACTCTTCCTGTCTCTGGCACCCATAGGGTACAGTATAGTGTTTCTGCCTCGCTGTGTGTGTGTCTCTCTGCCAGTATACTGTGTTAGAGCAGCGGGATAGGCAGACTGGCACTCCTCTCTCCACACGCTACTCTCGCTGGTTTACAATCTAGCATTGTCATCTGCCTAGCCATGGTGAATCATAATTTTCTCTCTCTCTCTCTCTCTCTCTCTCTCTCTCTCTCTCTCTCTCTCTCTCTCTCTCTCTCTCTCTCTTTCTCTCTCCCCCCCCCTCCCCCTCCATTGTGGCATTGCCATGCTGAAGCAGGAAACAGGAAACAGGAAAGGGCCTTCCCCCAAACTGTTAAACACAAAGTTGGAAGCACAGAATCGTCTCGAATGTCATTGTATGCTGTAGTGTTAAGATTTCCCTCCAATGAAACTAGGGAGCCTAAACCATGAAAGGAGCCTAAACAGGAAAGGGCCTTCCCCAAACTGTTAAACACAAAGTTGGAAGCACAGAATCATCTCGAATGTCATTGTATGCTGTAGTGTTAAGATTTCCCTTTAATCAAACTAAGGAGCCTAAACCATGAAAACAGCCGCAGACCATTATTCCTCCACCACCAAACTTTACAGTTAGCATTAGCGTTCTCAGGTAGCGTTCTCCAAACTCAGACTTGTCCATTGGACTGCCAGATGGTGAAGCAAGATGCATCACTCCAGAGAATGCGTTTCCACTGCTCAAGAGTCCAATGGCGGCATTGCGCATTGTGATCTTAGGCTTGTGTGCGGCTGCTTGGTCATGGAAACCCATTTCATGAAGCTCCCGACGAACAGTTCTTGTGCTACTGTTGCTTCCAGAGGTAGTTTGGAACTTGGTAGTGAGTGTCACAACCGAGGACAGATGATTTTTATGCTCTACATACTATAGCACTCAGGGATCCCAACTGACTTGTTGGGAAGGTGGCATCCTATGACGGTGCCACGTTGAAAGTCACTGAACTTTTTAATACGGCCATTCTACTTCCCATGTTTGTCTATGGAGATTGCATGGCTGTGTGCTTGATGTTATACACCTGTCAGTAACGGGTGTGGCTAATATACCCGAATCCACTAATATGACGTATGTCCACATACTTTTGACCATGTAGTGTATGTGAGAATGTATATCTGTGTTGACTAACATCATTGCTTCTCTCTTGTTTCCATCACAGCCAAGGAACAATACTTCATCCCTGGTGAGTAGCTTGTGTTCACGCTTTTACACATCTTCTCCCTCGCTATTCACCTCTCCATCCCTCCATTCATTCTGTAGTTCTCCTCTTCTCTATCTCTTTCTCCGTCTAACTGGAATGGGTTAACTCTTGTGGTCTGTGTTTTACCGTAAGTCATGTGTGCTTCCTTGTCTGGCCCTCTGCCTCAGCTCAGCTCTGCGCGTGCGCGCACGCGCGCGCGTGTGTGTGTGTGTGTGTGTGTGTGTGTGTGTGTGTGTGTGTGTGTGTGTGTGTGTGTGTGTGTGTGTGTGTGTGTGTGTGTGTGCGCGCGCATCTTTGAGAAAGACACTGGGCTATCATTGGCAGGTGACATGAATGGAAATACAATATGAAAGCTTAATACTAAATCTGTCCTCTTCAAAAAATGTATGACAAATACTCACAAAAACACTGGAATGGCATGTTATATTCTGTGAATAATTGGACTGTGGAATATACTGTAGACTACTAACATTCAGTCTCTGTACTGGCAGACAACTCTCTTCCCAACAAACTCCACCTCGCTATCTCCCTACCTCCCTTTCTCTTTCCCTCTCTCTCATTCTCTCTCATTCCCTCTCTCTCGCTTTCTCTCTCCCTCCCCCACTATCTATCAGTCCTCGTGTCTCAGTGAAAGACAAGTCACTCTGCTAGATCAAAGAACATCCTGAAACTTTCATTGCTTCCTGTGTAGCAGGAAATTACATTTACTTCCGTTCATCCACTTCGCTCTGTAATAAGCATTATTAGACTTCACTCATCGCCTGTGTGTGTGTGTGTGTGTGTGTGTGTGTGTGTGTGTGTGTGTGTGTGTGTGTGTGTGTGTGTGTGTGTGTGTGTGTGTGTGTGTGTGTGTGTGTGTGTGTGTGTGTGTGTGTGTGTGTGTGTGCATGCGTGCGCAAGAGAGCGAGCAAGCGAGTGTGTGTGCGCATGTGCGTGTGTGTGTGTCGTCCACAGCACAGTGTAATGAGCATCATTAGACTTCAGTCATCATCAGTACAGGACTTCCTGTCTGTCTGAGCTGTTTGTCTCAGTCCAAAAGAGACCAATAAGGCTGTATTGTAGAAGCAGAACACATGGAACAACATGTCTCAGTCACAACTGTTCTCACTGAGACAGCCTCAGGAGATGAGGAGAGGAAGCTAAGCTAGTCTATTGAGAAGAAGGAAAGGAGATGAGGAGAGGAAGCTATGTTAGTCTATTTAGATAAAGGAAAGGAGATGAGGAGAGGAAGCTATGTTAGTCAATTGAAATGAAGGAAAGGAGATGAGGAGAGGAAGCTATGTTAGTCTATTGAGATGAAGGAAAGAAGATGAGGACAGGAAGCTATGTTAGTCTATTGAGATGAAGGAAAGAAGATGAGGACAGGAAGCTATGTTAGTCTATTGAGATGAAGGAAAGGAGATGCGGACAGGAAGCTATGTTAGTCTATTGGGATGAAGGAAAGGAGATGAGGAGAGAAATATTTGTCTATACCCATAGGAAGTGGGTATGCATGGATGCACGTCACAATGGTCAAATACAAACACAGCTTGAGACACCTGTCATTTTTGGAGTCAGGTTATTATTGACACGGCAGTGCTACTGTAGCTAGCAAAATAGTGAAGAAGTGATTGCCAACTGACTGTAAACAGTTTGAATTGGCTAACTGTGAGGTGAAACAATTCACTTATTTACCACCAATTAGCCATCTCAAATCTCTTTCCTAGCAGGCACAAAGGTGTCACCAAACCGGCAAGGTGTCTCCAGCAATTTTGACCTTTTAACCTTTTAACATTCTACGACGTCTCCACTTTCCGAGCGTATTGAGTTGAAGCCTCTGTCTGTGGCTCTGGGGGCTCTACTCTTTACAGGGGCACGATGACATCATCCCTAAACATCACTTAAGGGTGGAGTTGAGTGTGCGAGCGCTGCGGAACATGGGACACAGATGACTAACTAACAAAAGAACACTGGGCTATCCTCTCTGAGTGAGACAGACACACAAACACACAAACAGACATACACACAGACGCACACACAGAAACACACACATACATTAAGTGGCTGCTAGTGTGTATCCATTATTGATGTAACCGGCTCCAGGCTTTCTGGTATGTACACCTCTTTTCATAGACAGAGAGGGAGAGGAGAGAGATGGGAGGGAGGGAGGGAGGGAGGGAGGGAGGGAGGGAGGGAGGAGGAGAGGAGAGGAGAGGAGAGGAGAGGAGAGGAGAGGAGAGGAGAGGAGAGGAGAGGAGAGGAGAGGAGAGGAGAGGAGAGGAGAGGAGAGGAGAGGAGAGGAGAGGAGAGGAGAGGAGAGGAGAGGAGAGGAGAGGAGAGGAGAGGAGAGGAGGTATTATAGGCATTTCTGTTGTCCAGATGGGATAGGGCAGTGTGGGTCTAGGGTGACAGATAAGGTAGAGGTGATATGGTCCTTGACTAGTCTCTCAAATGACAGAAGTGAGTGCTACGGGGCGACAGTCATTTAGTAGTTATGAAGTCGTAGTAAACACACCTCTATATGTTGTGTGTGTGACGTGTTTATATCAATTGTGCGTGTGTGTTTTGTGTTTCAGGTACATTTAGTTTTGTTTAAAACTGTGTGTTGTGTTTGTTGTGTATCAGGTACAGTTTTTTTTAAAGGTTGTGTGTGTTTGTGTGTTATGTGCCTTCAGGCACCGAGGACACCCGTCTGAATAATGAGTGTAACAGTGATCCAGTCTGTCCTCCTAAATGTCGCTGTGATTCCAACGTGGTGGACTGCTCCAACCTCCGAATCAAAAAGATACCAGAACACATCCCTGCCTCTACCACTGAACTGTAAGAGTACACACACACACACACACACAAACACACACACACACACACAAACACACACACACACACACACAAACACACACACACACACACAAACACACACACACACACCGACACCGACACACACACACACACACCGACACCGACACACACCGACACCGACACCGACACACACACAAGCACAAACACACACACACACACCGACACCGACACAAACACACACACACACACACACCGACACAAACACACACACACCGACACACACCGACACACACACACACACACACACAAAAACTTTGTGGTTAGCTTGTGGCCAGAGATCTATGGATCCTATTAACGACAGGCATTTACAGAAACAGCCTGTTCCATATGGACCATAGCCCTGGATGCCATTAATACACCACACACACACACCACACTATTGTTTGAATCTTCTTCAGGATTCATGGCTGTTTATTTAACATCAGCTTCATTCTAACCATGGTCTGTTTCCTCCTCTCTCTCTTCCTAGTCGTCTGAACAACAATGAGATCACTACACTGGAGGCTACAGGAGTCTTCAAGGCCCTCTCCCAGCTCAACAACATGTACGTTGTGGTTTATGTTATGAATGAAGTAGACAGAAATGTCTCACTAGTCTAGGTACCAGTCTATTTAGCCACAAGTACAAGCAGTGGAATAAAAGGAGTGGAATACCAGGAGTGGAATACCAGTAGTGGAATACCAGGAGTGGAATGAAAGGAGTGGAATACAAGGAGTGGAATGAAAGGAGTGGAATAACAGGAGTGGAGTGAAAGGAGTGGAATACCAGGAGTGGAGTGAAAGGAGTGGAATACCAGGAGTGGAGTGAAAGGAGTGGAATACCAGGAGTGGAATACAAGGAGTGGAATGAAAGGAGTGGAATACAAGGAGTGGAATATAAGGAGTGGAATACCAGGAGTGGAATGAAAGGAGTGGAATACAAGGAGTGGAACACAAGGAGTGGAATGAAAGGAGTGGAATACCAGGAGTGGAATACCAGGAGTGGAATGAAAGGAGTGGAATACCAGGAGTGGAATGAAAGGAGTGGAATACCAGGAGTGGAGTGAAAGGAGTGGAATACCAGGAGTGGAGTGAAAGGAGTGGAATACCAGGAGTGGAATACAAGGAGTGGAATGAAAGGAGTGGAATAAAAGGAGTGGAATGAAAGGAGTGGAATACCAGGAGTGGAATGAAAGGAGTGGAATACCAGGAGTGGAATGAAAGGAGTGGAATACCAGGAGTGGAGTGAAAGGAGTCGAATACCAGGAGTGGAGTAAAAGGAGTGGAATAGCAGGAGTGGAATACAAGGAGTGGAATGAAAGGAGTGGAATGCAAGGAGTGGAATGAAAGGAGTGGAATACAAGGAGTGGAATGAAAGAAGTGGAATACCAGGAGTGGAATACCAGGAGTGGAATGAAAGGAGTGGAATACCAGGAGTGGAGTGAAAGGAGTGGAATACCAGGAGTGGAGTCAAAGGAGTGGAATACCAGGAGTGGAATACAAGGAGTGGAATGAAAGGAGTGGAATACAAGGAGTGGAATGAAAGGAGTGGAATACCAGGAGTGGAATACCAGGAGTGGAATGAAAGGAGTGGAATACCAGGAGTGGAATGAAAGGAGTGGAATACCAGGAGTGGAGTGAAAGGAGTGGAATACCAGGAGTGGAGTGAAATGAGTGGAATACCAGGAGTGGAGTGAAAGGAGTGGAATACCAGGAGTGGAGTGAAAGGAGTGGAATACCAGGAGTGGAATACAAGGAGTGGAATGAAAGGAGTGGAATACAAGGAGTGGAATGAAAGGAGTGGAATACCAGGAGTGGAATACAAGGAGAGGAATACCAGGAGTGGAATGAAAGGAGTGGAATGAAAGGAGTGGAATGAAAGGGGTGGAATACAAGGAGTGGAATATAAGGAGTGGAATACAAGGAGTGGAATACAAGGAGTGGAATACAAGGAGTGGAATGAAAGGAGTGGAATACCAGGAGTGGAATACCAGGAGTGGAATACCAGGAGTGGAATGAAAGGAGTGGAATACAAGGAGTGGAATACAAGGAGTGGAATACAAGGAGTGGAATGAAAGGAGTAGAATACCAGGAGTGGAATACCAGGAGTGGAATGAAAGGAGTGGAATACCAGGAGTGGAATACCAGGAGTGGAATACCAGGAGTGGAATGAAAGGAGTGGAATACCAGGAGTGCAGTGTTAGCTAACAGACTGGTACCATGGCTAATGTCTCACTGCTGCTACCCAAAAAAGTTAAGAAGTTCACAAAAGTTTTTTTTCATCTTTCTTTAATCACCATTATTTATTTATTCCCAGTAACCTTAGCAACAATAAGATCACGGAGATAGAGGATGGGGCGTTTGAGGGGGCGGGGTCTGTCAACGAGCTCCATCTTTCAGCCAATCAGCTGGATTCTGTCCGCAGTGGAATGTTCAAGGGACTGGAGGGACTACGCATGCTGTGAGTCACACACACATGCAGAGACACACACACACACACACACGCAGTGACCCAAACAGACACAGACGCACACATGAGCACAAGTAGGCACACACACTCATGCATACATGGATGAGAACCATCATGCACTGACGCTTAATGTACTAGTCTTGCTTGGCAGAAATGTGGAAGTCCACACAGAGGCTGTGGAAAGAGACTACTCATGTATTAACACCCACAATACATCATCCAAATCCTCCTTTTCCAACACTGTATCTTCCTCCTAATATTTCATATCAGGAACATTTCAATACACTTCTTGTCAATTCACATGGGATATATGCCAATTAAGCAGTTTTCTCTATTCCAGAATGTTGAGGAACAACAAGATCAGATGTATCCATAACAACAGCTTCACCGGCCTGCACAACGTTCGCCTGTTGTCTCTCTATGACAACCAGCTAACTACCATCACCCCTGGAGCCTTCGACACCCTGCAGACACTGTCTACACTGTAAGACACACAAACACGTGCGCACTCACACACACTAAAGTCCTGCACGGGTCCGTTTTCAGAGCCCTACCCGCCATATTGCATGTCTATTCATCATTTGGAGAAAATGAATGCCATGAATTAAGAAAAATATATTTTTATTTTCACAATGCGATGCATTACTCAAATCGCTTTGAGAAAAATAGTCTTCTAATTAGCCTTCTTACCTAATAAAAGCCTGTAGCCGACATAACAAACAAATACCTTTACATGAAATAGTGTTAAGATAATCAAATATTTCAGGCCTAATTAAAACTTCAATAAACCATTCCCAGAATTGAATACAGGCTGCAAGGAGGATACATAGGATACATGTATTTAGTAGAATACCCAACTTAAGGCTCCCCATCCATTTATTTAGTAGAATACCCAACTTAAGTTTCCCCACCCATTTATTTAGTAGAATACCCAACTTAAGTTTCCCCACCCATTTATTTAGTAGAATACCCAACTTAAGTTTCCCCACCCATTTATTTAGTAGAATACCCAACTTAAGTTTCCCCATCCATTTTTCAGACACTTGAAACCCTTTTTAATGCAATCTAAGAGCCATAATCTTTACATTACATTCTATGTGAAAAAGGTTATTTTTTCTGCATGTCTAAGCACACCTCCTGAGCTGTCTGTATCCTCCTGACTGGAAGTTTTCAGATGCCTTGAATATGTCCACATGTTGTTACGTTACAGCCTTATTCTAAAATGGATTAAATCATTGATTATCCTCGTCAATCTACACACAATACCCCATAACGACAAAGTGAAAACAGGTTTTTAGACATTTTTGTGTTCAGACCCTTTCTATGGGACTCAAAATTGAGCTCAGGTGCATCCTGTTTCCATTGATTATCCATGAGAAGTTTCTACAACTTGATTGGAGTCTACATGTGGTAAATTCAATTGATTGGACAAGAGGTCGAATTAATTGTCAGAGGAGTTCCAAGACAGGATTGTGTCGAGGGACAGATCTGGGGAAGGGTACCAAAAAATGTCTGCAGCATTGAAGATACCCAAGAACACAGTGGCCTCCATCATTCTTAAATGGAAGTTCCTATGTGGGGATGGGAGAACCTTCCAGAAGGACAACCATCTCTGCAAGCACTCCACCAAACAGGCCTTTATTATAGCGAGGCCAGATGGAAGCCACTCCTCAGTAATAGGCACAAGACAGCCACCTTGGAGTTTGCCAAAATGCACCTAAAGACTCTAAGACCACGAGAAACAATATTCTCTGGTCTGATGAAACAAAGATTGAACTCTTAGGCCTGAATGCCTAACATCATGACTGGAGGAAACCTGGCACCATCCCTACGGGTAGGCATGGTGATGGCAGTATCATGCTTTGGGGATGTTTTTCAGCAGCAGGGACCAGGAGACTAGTCAGGATCAAGGGAAAGATGAACAGAGCAAAGTACAGAGAGATCCTGGATGAAAACCTGCTCCAGAGCACTCAGGACCTCAGACTGGGGCTAAGATTTACCTTCCAACAGGACAATGACCATAAGCACACAGCCAAGACAATGCAGGAGTGGCTTCGGGACAAGTCTCTGAATGTCAAGGGGTCTGAATACTTTCTGAATGCACTGCATTTCCCTGCGTCTCTGCTAAAATCTGGGTAAAAGATTGAAAGGAATGTGGAGTCTTATTCAGTACGTTTAGTAATGAATAGTTTTTCTAAAGTCTACCTACCTTGCCAGCAGGCATGCCAGCTAACATAGATAAACAAGCTAGCTACTCTAACTTGATTGATAGCGTGAAATGGCTTCTTGGTAGCTAGTTATGAGGTTGGGAACCTATCTGGGCTAACTAAAGACAACTTCAGAAAATGGCTAGGTGGCTAGTACAGCAACGAATATATATTTTTAAATACAACATATTAATCAGCATTAATGTGAGGGGGCACGTGCCCCTGTGCCCCGTATAGACATGGCGTCTCTGCGTGGCTGGTAGCCTATGTCTGCCTCGCCTCACTGAATGGAATTCGCAACACAACAAGTTCCTGTAGAAAAATGTATTAGAAATGTTTCTGACCCGCAGTGTAATTGTTCTGAACTGTGAGCTGAACCACGGGTTGAAATAATGGTTTCATTCTACACAACAGCTGATTTTTCACCCGATGCAGGGCTCTAACACACCTACACACACACACACACACACACACACACACACACACACACACACACACACACACACACACACACACACACACACACACACACACACTTAATTGGTGTAATTGTTAAGTCTAACTCTCTCTTTCCATCAGTAACCTCCTGGCTAACTCCTTCAACTGTGACTGTCGTCTGGCCTGGCTTGGTGATTGGCTGAGAAGCAGAAAGATCGTCACGGGCAATCCTCGATGCCAGCGCCCCGCCTTCCTCAAAGAGATCCCACTACAGGACGTGGCACTGCCTGACTTCCGCTGTGAAGAGGGTGAGTTTGGGTCGAAACACACACACACTGTCTAGCACACACAGTTCTGCCTCACACTCTCTAGCACACACAGTTCTGCCTCACACTCTCTAGCACACACAGTTCTGCCTCACACTCTCTAGCACACACAGTTCTGCCTCACACTCTCTAGCACACACAGTTCTGCCTCACACTCTCTAGCACACACAGTTCCGCCTCACACTCTCTAGCACACACAGTTCCGCCTCACACTCTCTAGCACACACAGTTCTGCCTCACACTCTCTAGCACACACAGTTCTGCCTCACACTCTCTAGCACACACAGTTCTGCCTCACACTCTCTAGCACACACAGTTCTGCCTCACACTCTCTAGCACACACAGTTCCGCCTCACACTCTCTAGCACACACAGTTCTGCCTTGATGGGAGTTACGGGTTTCACTCATACGTATGTACTCTCATACAATGAGGGCCAACAATAGATCACTAATTTACCTCCCACACAATGAGGGCCATCAATAGATCACTAACATACCTCCCACACAATGAGGGTCATCTCTATCTAATCTCTCATTTAATATGTCATCTCTATGTAATCTCTCATTTAATATGCCATCTCTATCTAATCTCCCATTTAATGTCATCTCTATCTAATCTCTCATTTAATATGTTCTCTCTATCTAACCTCTCTTTTCCTCGTTTCCGCTATTCAATCTCTCTTGCTAGATGAATAATCAAACCTGCCTTCTCCCTCTGTCTCTGTCCAGGAGTGGAGGAGATGAGCTGTGTGCCCAGGCCTCAGTGTCCCAGTGAGTGTACATGTCTGGAGACTGTGGTACGCTGCAGTAACAATCACCTCCGTGCGCTGCCCAAAGGCATCCCCAGAAACGTCACTGAATTGTGAGTTCCTCCTCAGTACATCAAATATTTCAATCATAAGAATGTTTTATGATACAATCAGGTGGAATTTTATGGACATGAGCAGATCGTAGCAATGGATTTAACACAGAAGAAAGATGGAGAGAGAGAGAGAGAGAGAGAGAGAGAGAGAATAAACATTATAGTTCTTCTCTCAGACAATCCTCTCTACTCCCAGAGGCCTCCAGGCCTAATACTGATGTCACTCCAACTACAATGGCCAAGAACTGTGTGTGTGTGTGTGTGTGCGTGTGTGTGTGTGTGTGTGTGTGTGTGTGTGTGTGTGTGTGTGTGTGTGTGTGTGTGTGTGTGTGTGTGTGTGTGTGTGTGTGTGTGTGTGTGTGTGTGTGTGTGTGTGTGTGTGTGTGTGTGTGTGTGTGTGTGTGAGAGATCCACAGCAGCAAGAGAACATTTTAATGAGCAGGTTTTGTTGGGATGGGTCTGGAGATAGATAGAGAGGGTTGGAGAAGGTAGGGGAGGGAAGGGGGAGATAGAAAGAGATGGGTGTGTGGGGGGAGGGAAACAGGAGCTAGATAGGGAGGGGAGGGGAGATAGATAGAGAGGGGTGGGGGAGAGAGGGGAGGGAAGTGGGAGATAGATAGAGAGGGGTGGGGGGATGGGAGGGAGATGGATAGAGAGAGAGGGGTGGGGGGGAGGGAGATAGATAGAGAGAGGTGGGGGAGGGGGGGAGGGAGGGAAGGAGGAGAAGGATATATAGGGAGGGAGGGAGGGGTAGGGGGAGGAGTCGGGGGAGGTGTGGGGGAGGGAAGGAGGAGATGGATAGAGAGGGGTGGGGGAGAGAGGGAGATAGATAGAGATAGAGAGGGGTAGGGGAGGGAGATAGAGATACAGAGAGGTGGGGGTGAGGGAGATAGAGGGGGTGGGGGGAGATAGAGAGGGAGGGAGGGAGGGGATAGAGAGGGGTAGAGGGAGGAGTCGGGGAGGTGTGGGGGGAGGGAAGGAGGAGACGGATAGAGAGGGGTGGGGGAGAGAGGGAGGGGTGGGGGTGAGGGAGACAGAGGGTTGGGGGGGAGATAGATAGAGAGGGGTGGGGGGGAGATAGATAGAGAGGGGTGGGGGAGGGAGATAGAGAGGGGTGGGGGAGGGAGATAGAGAGGGGTGGGGGAGGGAGATAGAGAGGGGTGGGGGAGGGAGATAGAGAGGGGTGCAGGGGAGGGAGATAGAGAGGGGTGGGGGGAGGGAGATAGGTAGAGAGGGGTTGGGGGGAGGGAGATAGGTAGAGAGGGGTTGGGGGGAGGGAGATAGAGAGAGGGGTGGGGGAAGGGAGAGAGAGGGGTTGGGGGGAGGGAGATAGATAGAGAGGGTGGGTGGGGGGTGGGGGGGGTGTTACTATCTGACAGGGGGTTGTTAGGGTTCGTGGTCTGGCCTTTCTCTCTCTGTGGCTTTAGAAAGACCCAGGATCTGAATGCTGCCATTTCACACAAGTATTAAACTCTGAATATCTGTCTGTCTCTCCACAGGTATCTGGATGGGAACCAGTTTGGCATGGTGCCAAAAGAGCTTTCTACCTTTAAATACCTCCAGTTAGTGTGAGTGTGTCTACCTGGCCAACCTTGATGTTTATCTGGTGTTATTTGGCAGTGTGTACCGTGTCCAATCAAAAAGCATCTTTTGACCGATGGGTAAAAGAATATGTGACATGTTACTCTAAAAAAACAGTGGTCCACCCCTTGTGTCTCCATCGTAATCACTTCAAAAGTTTTTACCCTTGTAGGATGGCCAGAATTAGGGGGACTAATTCAATGGAGGCCAGAGAAAGAAAGGGGTAGAAACTCTGGGTAATATAATTGAGTCAGCTATGCTGGATACTGTAGGAGAACTGTGGCTAACTGACAGGTACACTGTTGAACTTCTTTCTTCTCTAAAACAAGCTTTTTATTTTCAATTCAGCTCTCAACAGAGCTCGGTGCTTACTATCAGATGTTACAAAATCCAACTTGTTAGATATAATGTTAATGATATGGTAGAGAAAGACCCCACTCAACAGTTCATATTTTTTGGGGGTGAAATGTATTTTATAACATAAGGAATGACACTTCATGGGTGGATGCTCTACAGTGTGTGATTTAACAGTGTGTTCTGTGTCCTTTTAGAGACCTTAGTAACAACAAGATCAACTCTCTCACCATCTCTTCATTCTCCAACATGAGTCAGCTCACCACACTGTAAGCACTGATCCGTTAGCCTGTCCAACTGTCTACCTGTCTACCTGTCTACCTGTCCACCTGTCTACCTGTCCACCTGTCTACCTGTCCACCTGTCCACCTGTTCACCTGTCTACCTGTCCACCTGTCTACCTGTCCACCTGTCCACCTGTCTACCTGTCCACCTGTCCACCTGTCTACCTGTCCACCTGTCTACCTGTCTACCTGTCCACCTGTCCACCTGTCTACCTGTCCACCTGTCTACCTGTCCACCTGTTCACCTGTCCACCTGTCTACCTGTCCACCTGTCTACCTGTCTACCTGTCCACCTGTCTACCTGTCCACCTGTCTACCTGTCCACCTGTCCACCTGTCTACCTGTCTACCTGTCCACCTGTCTACCTGTTCACCTGTCCACCTGTCTACCTGTCTACCTGTCTACCTGACCACCTGTCCACCTGTTCACCTGACCACCTGTCCACCTGTCTACCTGTCTACCTGTTTACCTGTTTACCTGTCCACCTGTCCACCTGTCCACCTGTCCACCTGTCTACCTGTCTACCTGTCCACCTGTCCACCTGTCTACCTGTCCACCTGTCCACCTGTCCACCTGTCTACCTGTCTACCTGTTCACCTGTCCACCTGTCCACCTGTCTACCTGTCTACCTGTTTACCTGTCCACCTGTCCACCTGTCCACCTGTCCACCTGTCCACCTGTCTACCTGTCCACCTGTCCACCTGTCTACCTGTCCACCTGTCCACCTGTCTACCTGTCTACCTGTCCACCTGTCTACCTGTCCACCTGTCCACTATGAGCGCATTGAACACAACAAAACAACTCTGTAGTTTTCTAGGATGTGTTATAACAGGAGGGATATATGTTAAGGCTTACCGCCTGTTTCTTACTCATTCTAGGATCCTGAGTTATAACAGGAGGGATATATGTTAAGGTGTACTGCCTGTTTCTTATCCTTCTAGGATCCTGAGTTATAACAGGAGGGATATATGTTAAGGTGTACTGCCTGTTTCTTACTCATTCTAGGATCCTGAGTTATAACTCTCTGCGCTGCATCCCCAGTCTGGCCTTTGGTGGACTGCGCTCCCTTCGACTACTGTGAGCACATTCTCCTATCCTATCTCTGTCTGTGTGTGTGTGTGTGTGTGTGAAGTCTCAAGCCAATGTTACTTCTCAGGAAGCTAACACAGGTCTTCAAGTCTCAAGCCAAGGTTACTTCTCAGGAAGCTATTGCAAATATTCATGCCTCATGCTAAGCTTAATTATCAGGGAGCTAATGTAGTCTCCAAGCCAAGGTTACTTATCAGGGAGCTAATGTAGTCTCCAAGCCAAGGTTACTTATCAGGGAGCTAATGTAGTCTCCAAGCCAAGGTTACTTATCAGGGAGCTAATGTAGTCTCCAAGCCAAGGTTACTTATCAGGGAGCTAATGCAGTCTCCAAGCCAAGGTTACTTATCAGGGAGCTAATGTAGTCTCCAAGCCAAGGTTACTTATCAGGGAGCTAATGTAGTCTCCAAGCCAAGGTTACTTATCAGGGAGCTAATGCAGTCTCCAAGCCAAGGTTACTTATCAGGGAGCTAATGTAGTCTCCAAGCCAAGGTTACTTATCAGGGAGCTAATGTAGTCTCCAAGCCAAGGTTACTTATCAGGGAGCTAATGCAGTCTCCAAGCCAAGGTTACTTATCAGGGAGCTAATGTAGTCTCCAAGCCAAGGTTACTTATCAAGGAGCTAATGCAGTCTCCAAGCCAAGATTACTTATCAGGGAGCTAATGTAGTCTCCAAGCCAAGGTTACTTATCAAGGAGCTAATGTAGTCTCCAAGCCAAGGTTACTTATCAGGGAGCTAATGCAGTCTCCAAGCCAAGGTTACTTATCAGGGAGCTAATGTAGTCTCCAAGCCAAGGTTACTTATCAGGGAGCTAATGTAGTCTCCAAGCCAAGGTTACTTATCAGGGAGCTAAGCCAAGGTTACTTATCAGGGAGCTAATATAGTCTCCAAGCCAAGGTTACTTATCAGGGAGCTAATGTAGTCTCCAAGCCAAGGTTACTTATCAGGGAGCTAATGTAGTCTCCAAGCCAAGGTTACTTATCAGAGAGCTAATGTAGTCTCCAAGCCAAGGTTACTTATCAGGGAGCTAATGTAGTCTCCAAGCCAAGGTTACTTATCAGGGAGCTAATGTAGTCTCCAAGCCAAGGTTACTTATCAGGGAGCTAATGCAGTCTCCAAGCCAAGGTTACTTATCAGGGAGCTAATGCAGTCTCCAAGCCAAGGTTACTTATCAGGGAGCTAATGCAGTCTCCAAGCCAAGGTTACTTATCAGGGAGCTAATGTAGTCTCCAAGCCAAGGTTACTTATCAGGGAGCTAATGCAGTCTCCAAGCCAAGGTTAGTTATCAGGGAGCTAATGCAGTCATCAAGTATTTAAGCCTCAAGCCAAGGTTACTTATCAGGAAGTTAACTCAGTCTTCAAGCCTCAAGCCAGGATACTTATCATGCGAGTGCGGTTCAGCAACAGACTTGTCAGACTTCCATGTGTTTTACCATGCAGTCTTTCACTCACGTGCCATATAAGTCTGCTTCATTTGTAATTATGTTAGTATGCCTTAGCCCACTCACACAGACATGAACACACACAGACCCCCTCTGTCTAGGACCCTGCTGTCTCAGATGAACTGGAGTCAGAAAGGAAACAGAAAACTGTCTTTACTGCTGGTCTGATCACTCAAATCCCTGCTATATAATGTCTCCTGTAGCCTCGTTCTTTGTTTTTTAACGGGAGGAGGGATCGAGGGGTGTGAGGGGTGTAGACAGAAAGTGTCTCAGGCAAGACGTTTAATAGTTCTAACTGTTAGACTCTAAAAGGGGTTCAGAGTTCAAAGTTGGTTTTTGTCTCCCCTTCACAGAAAGCACACTGAGGTGCAAAAAGTTTCATAACACACACACACACACACACACACACACACCTTCGACTTTACAGTCTAGTAAAAAATTGAAGAATCATTAATGGAATCATCAAACAGACTAGGGGTCTGTCGTGTGTGTGTGTGTGTGTGTGTGTATGATGATTATTGTGGTTTTGTTTGAGGTAAGCCTCCTGCTGGGTATTAGGTGTGTGTTACTAACCATAATGTTTCTCTAACAGAGACTCCCTGGCTCCTCCCTTCTTCTAGCTCTCTCTCTGAGTCATTGTTACTGGCCAACTGCCCACTGTAAAATCTTCTCCTGCCTATACCCTTAGCCCTGACCCCCTGCCTTGGTAAGGGGTGTCCAGTCAGCAGGGGCTGTAACGTATGAGGGTTAGAATGGATACATTAAGGGGTGTCCAGTCAGCAGGGGCTGTAGCGTATGAGGGTTAGAATGGATACATTAAGGGGTGTCCAGTCAGCAGGGGCTGTAACGTATGAGGGTTAGAATGGATACATTAAGGGGTGTCCAGTCAGCAGGGGCTGTAGCGTATGAGGGTTAGAATGGATACATTAAGGGGTGTCCAGTCAGCAGGGGCTGTAACGTATGAGGGTTAGAATGGTTACATTAAGGGGTGTCCAGTCAGCAGGGGCTGTAGCGTATGAAGGTTAGAATGGATACATTAAGGGGTGTCCAGTCAGCAGGGGCTGTAGCGTATGATGGTTAGAATGGATACATTAAGGGGTGTCCAGTCAGCAGGGGCTGTAGCTTATTAAGGTTAGAATGAATACATTAAAGTGTGTTCAATTGATATGGGCTGTAGCGTATAAAGGTTAGAATGGGTACATTAAGGGGTGTCCAGTTAGTATGGGCTGTAGCTTATGAAGGTTAGAATGGATACATTATAGGGTCGTAGGATACAGAGCAAGCTAGGGGATAGTGAACAGGAAGCATAGTATTAGTTTGACCAGTAGCCAAGCAGGGCCAGGGGTCCAATGGGTTTAGAAGTAAGTATCTGGTGTTCATCCAAAGACACAGAGACTGTTGGTAATGGCTTGACAGATTAGGACAGCCATATTATTTTTCTGCCATTAAATCCTTTTCTTTACTGCCATCAAGCCCTGTGTGTGTGTGTGTGTGTGTGTGTGTGTGTGTGTGTGTGTGTGTGTGTGTGTGTGTGTGTGTGTGTGTGTGTGTGTGTGTGTGCCAGCATGCGTTTGTGTGTATGTATCGGTAAGCCCAGTGGCTCATCACCCAATCACCTCGATGAAAGACGAGGAAGGAAGCAGCTCTGCACTCTGACAGACCCCCCCCCATCACACCCGCACAACAGACAGCAGAGCTCAAACTCCCCCTTCCCATACTCAAAGACCCTTCATCACACCCCCACATCAGACAGCAGAGCTCAAACTCCCCCTTCCCATACTCAAAGACCCCCCATCACACCCCCACAACAGACAGCAGAGCTCAAACTCCCCCTTCCCATACTCAAAGACCCCCCATCACACCCCCACAACAGACAGCAGAGCTCAAACTCCCCCTTCCCATACTCAAAGACCCCCCATCACACACCCACAACAGACAGCAGAGCTCAAACTCCCCCTTCCCATACTCAAAGACCCCCCATCACACCCCCACAACAGACAGCAGAGCTCAAACTCCCCCTTCCCATACTCAAAGACCCCCCATCACACACCCACAACAGACAGCAGAGCTCAAACTCCCCCTTCCCATACTCAAAGACCCCCCCATCACACACCCACAACAGACAGCAGAGCTCAAACTCCCCCTTCCCACACTCAAAGACCCCCCATCACACACCCACAACAGACAGCAGAGCTCAAACTCCCCCTTCCCATACTCAAAGACCCCCCGTCACACACCCACAACAGACAGCAGAGCTCAAACTCCCCCTTCCCACACTCAAAGACCCCCCTCCTCTATACTCACCGTCCCCTTTAGCTCACAGAGCCCTACCACCCTGTCTGGGAATCACAGCCTATGTACTCTGCTCAGTTCAGTAACTTAACACCAGCCACTCTGGATTCCACTGCAGCCCTGTGCCAGTCTCTTCCAGCCAGCCCTGAGCCCCAGATAACAGACATAGAGCCAACCTTTCCCCTGCCCAGACCTGCTGCAGAGAGACAGACAGACAGTACAACTGCAGCAGTCACTAGAGAGACAACTGTAGCAAGCTGATTCAGAGGGGAGCTCTCTCCATGCCCTCCACTTCCCCTGTAGACCTCAGGGCCACTACGTGCAACATAAGGACCCGGCATTGTCTGACTACAGAAACACATGAACAGATCTAATGGATATGCTTCAGTGAGATCGAAACAATCGACTTTACAAAACATTTTTCCCAATATTTAGGACGTTGGAACAGAATGATGGGAGCAGATCTAGTTGAGGTATTTCTGTGTTCACCTCCCACTCTGTCTGTCATCTCAAAGGTCTCTCCATGGCAACGAGATCTCCGAGCTTCCTGACGGCATCTTCAGTGATGTGGCCTCTCTGTCTCACCTGTGAGTACACACACGCACACTCGCACGCACATGCACGCACGGACACACACAAACACACACACAGGAGCTTGCTCAATAAATACAAACAGACACACATGGGTACAGTAATACCAATCCACACATGAATACACCTTTCACACACGCAAAGAAGTGAACACAAGCAACTATTCCTCAGACACATAAACATCTTGTCTGTTGTCCTTCCTATACTGTACCACCCACTTTCTGAAGTCTAGCCTCACACACAGAGGTGGTCTGGTCTGCTAGTGTGTGTGCCAGGGGGAGGGTGGCTAACAGTAGCCCCATCTGTAGAGCTGTTTGGTGGGCTTCACAGCCCCCGAACTCCCCTAGTCAGTCACAGAGCTGTGGTTAATGTTACACACAGACCCCTCCACTGTCTCATCTCCACACACCATGTAGGTTTACTAACATTCCTTGCGGTCTGTGGTCTGTGAAGGGAGTGTTTGGGAATATATATACTGTGTGTGTGTGTGTGTGTGTGTGTGTGTGTGTGTGTGTGTGTGTGTGTGTGTGTGTGTGTGTGTGTGTGTGTGTGTGTGTGTGTGTGTGTGTGTGTGTGTGTGTGTGTGACTCTGGGAGGTTGAAGTAGGGCTTTACTCCCAGTGGGGTCCAGGTTGTCTGTCATGTCAAAGCCATCTTCTGTATATCAATAGGCCTATCCATCTCAGGAGAACAGAGGGCAAGGGAGGGAGAGAGAGGGATGGAGAATGAGAGAGAGTTGTGAGAGAGGAGGAAATGGGAGAAGAGAGTGCAGTGAAGAGAAGAAGGAGAGAGCAATGTGAGGGGTATATAAGGGAGGATAAGTAGAAGAAAGCAGGGAATATAGAGGAAGGAGCAGAGAGATATTACAGGGAGGTAAAGAACATGAATATAAAATATTAGAGAGTAGAGAGTCAAATATGGTACTGGGGGATGAGGTAGAGAGTCAAATATGGTACTGGGGGATGAGGTAGAGAGTCAAATATGGTACTGGGGGATGAGGTAGAGAGTCAAATATGGTACTGGGGGATGAGGTAGAGAGTCAAATATGGTACTGGGGGATGAGGTAGAGAGTCAAATATGGTACTGGGGGATGAGGTAGAGAGTCAAATATGGTACTGGGGGGTGAGGTAGAGAGTCAAATATGGTACTGGGGGATGAGGTAGAGAGAAAGATCTAGAGAAGTTAGTGGGGGATGAGGTACAGAGAAAGATCTAGAGAAGTTAGTGGGGGATGAGGTACAGAGAAAGATCTAGAGAAGTTAGGGGGGGATGAGATAGAGAAAGCTCTAGAGAAGTCAGTGGGGGATGAGATAAAGAGAAAGCTCGAGAGAAGTCAGTGAGGGATGAGATAAGGAGAAAGATCTAGAGAAGTTGGGGGGATGAGATAGAGAAAGCTCTAGAGAAGTCAGTGGGGGATGAGATAAAGAGAAAGCTCTAGAGAAGTCAGTGGGGGATGAGATAAACAGAAAGCTCTAGAGAAGTTGGGGGGGGGGGGGGTTGCTTCTCTTTGGAAATCATTGATCCACAGTCAAGTGGCTTTCATGTTAGCAGATGACAGCTATTGGACTGACCTAAAACATGAGCCTGTTAATCTGAGTAATGGAACAGTTTTGTGTGTTTGTGTGTGACTGATTGTGCATAACTGTGCCTACATGCAGGAACAATGTAAAATTATGATTGAGGGCAGCGTTTTCAAACCCCCAGTTGGTCAAGAAAGTTATCCAACAGTCATATTATTAGAGATATTTTTCATCAAATAAACTTTTCAAGGAGGTAAAGCTTGCTGGTCCTTTTTTAGAAAGGAAAGACTAGGGGAAATATTCTGTCCAGCATCCCATTGGTTAGCCAAAATATGTAACTGACCCCATCCTTAACACTAACCTTAACCAAACCACTAACCTTAACAATAACCCTTCCCTTAACCTCATTTTAAATATTAGTTCCCTTTCTGGAAGTACTGAACTGTAACAGTGGAGTGAAGCTCTGTGTTATCTAAAAGGACGAGAGAGACACCTGCTGGTCAAATAGAGAAGTACGTCTAGTGAACGTCAGCCCTCATGAGTCTCTGAAAATGCATCCTTCTTTTAGCCATGATTAATTGATTGATGGATGATTCCTCAAGGTGATTGGTGCCAATCCTCTGACTGACCTTAACCTGTCCCCACTGGTGTAAAGTACTTAAGTAAAAACACTTTAAAGTACTACTGAAGTAGTTTTGGGGGGGATATCTGTGCATTGATATTCACTTTTACTCCACTACATTCCTTATCAAGAGAACATCCCTGGTAATCCCTACTGCCTCTGATCTGGTGGACTCACTAAACACATTTCATTGGTAAATTATGTCTGAGTGTTGGAGTGTGCCCCTGGCTATCCGTAAAAAATATATATTTTTTTAATTATTTATACTTTTACTTCAGCTTATTTCTCTGTAATGTTGTGCACAAATTTGATTACATCCCTGTTAGTGAGCATTTTATCCTTTGTCACGATAATCCATCCACCTGACAGGTGTGGCATATCAAGAATCTGATTAAACAGCATGACCATTACACAGGTGCACCTTGTGCTGGGGACAATTAAAGGCCACTCTATATTGTGCAGTTTTGTCACACAACACAATACTACAGATGTCTCAAGCATTGAGGGAGCGTGCAATTGGCATGCTGACTGCAGGAATGTCGACCGGAGCTGTTGCCAGATAATTTAATATTCATTTCTCTACCATTAGCTGTGAAATACATAGATTAGGTCCTATTGAATATATTTCAATTGACTGATTTCCTAATATGAACTGTAACTCAGCAAAATCTTTGAAATTGCTGCATGTTGTGTTTATATTTTTGTTCAGTATAAAACCAGATACTTTTGTACTTTACTCAAGTAATATGTTACCCGGGCGACTTTCACTTGATTCCTTTTCTGTTAAGGTCTCTTTACTTTTACTCATGTATGACAATATACATTATTTTTTATAACAAACGACAGTTTTCCACAATTGCCTGTCCCTGACCCTTAACCTCTGACCCTTCACCCTCAGGGCTATTGGTGCCAACCCCCTATACTGTGACTGCCGTCTGCTCTGGCTGTCTGACTGGGTGAAGACGGGCTACAAGGAGCCAGGCATCGCCCGCTGTGCCGGACCGACGGGCATGGAGGGCAAGCTGCTGCTCACCACCCCTGCCAAGAAGTTTGAGTGCCACGGTGAGATGGGTTCATTCATTTAGTTTCATTCACACCCCTGAGTCAATACTTTGATTACAGCTTTGAGTCAACTTGGGTATGCCTGTATCAGCTTTCCGCATCTGGTTTTGGGGACTGTCCCATTCTTCCTTGCAGATTTTCTCAAGCTCTGTTAAGTTAGATGGGGACCTGGGGTGAACAGCAATCTTTCCACATATTTTCAATGGGATTCAAGTCTGGGCCACTCAAAGACTTTCACCTTCTTGCTCTGAAGCCCTACCAGCGTTGGTTTGGTTGTATACTTGGGAGTCATTGTCCTGTTAGAGAGCAAATCTTCACCCCAACCTACAATCTTTTGCACTGAAGCAGGTTCTCATCAAGGATTTGCCTGTATTTGGCTCCATTCAGTGTTACCTCTCTCCTTGCCAGTCTCCCAGTCCTTGCCGCTGAAAAGCATCCCGATAGCATGATGCTGCCACCATCATGCTTCAGGGTAGGGATGGTGTTAGATGGGTGTTGAACTGTGCCTGTTTTCTTTTCAATTTCCCAATGATGGAGACCACTGTGCTCTTGGAAACTTTCAACACTAGAGCATGGTTTATACCCATCCCCAGATATATGCCTCACCACAATTCTATATCAGAGAGTGTCATAGCAAAGGGGTGTGAATAGTTATGTAAATTAGATTTTTCTGTATTTAATTTTCAATACATTTGCACAAATTTCTTAAAACATGTTTTCACTTGTCATTATGTGGTATTGTGTGTAGATGTGTGAGAATTAAAAAAAAATGTCATCCATGTTGAATTCATGCTGTAAGACAACAACATGTGGAATAAGTCAAGGGGTATGAATACTTTCTGAAGGCACTGTATATGTAAAGTGTGGTGTACTGCAGGGCAGCTCTCTTGGCCCTCTATTCTTTTCTATGTTTTACCAATGACCAGCCACTGGCATTAAACAGAGCCTGTGTGTATATGTTTGCTGATGATTCAAACCTATAGGTGTCAGCAACCACAGCTAGTGAAAATCACTGCAACCCTAAACAGAGAGTTGCAGTCAGTTTTAGAATGGGTGGCTAGTAATAAAATGAACATAGTCCTGAACATCTCAGAAACTAAGATTTGTATTTGGTACAAATCATTCCCTAAATTCTAGACTTCAGCTCAATCTGATAATGAATAATATGTCTGTTGGGCAAGTTGAGGAGACTAAATTACTTGATGTTAACTTGGATTGTAAACTGTCATGGTCAAAACATATTTATTCAATGGTTGTTAAACTAAGATGGGGAGAGATCTGGCCGTGATAAAGAGATGCTCTGCTTTCATGACACCACACTCTACAAATCAAGTCGTGCAGGCTGTAGTTTTATCTTATCTTGATTGTTGCCCAGTCAGATAGTCAGGTGCTGCTAGGAAGGACATAGAAGAACCTCAGCTGGCCCAGAACAGAGTGGCACGTCTTGCTCGTCACTGTAATCAGAGGGCTAACATCAATACTATGCAGGCCAGTCTCTCTTGGCTAAACGTAAAATCCCCATATCCAGAACAAATTCAAGAAAGCATACAGTATTATATAGAGAATCATGAATGCATGGAACTCCCTTCCATCTCATATTGCTCAAATGAACCTCAAACCTGGTTTCAAAAAACAGATAAAGCAACACCTTACGGCACAAGGCCTCTCCCCTATTTGACCTAGATATCGTGTGTATGTACTGATATGTAAGCTGTGTGCCATTTTACACTGATGTAGTTCTGTCCTTGAGCTGTTCGTGTCTATTAACGTTCTGTATTAAATCATGTTTCATGTTTTGAGTCGACCCCAGGAAGAGTAACTGCTGCTATCGCAACAGCTAATGGGGATCCTAATAAAATACCAAATACTATAGTTGAAAACCAAATGAACAGGAAAGATAGGCATCATCTAAAATGATAAAATGTTTGTGTGTGTTAGGTGAGGTGGACAGCGGCGTCCTAGCCAAGTGTAACCCATGCCTGTCCAGCCCGTGTGTCAACCAAGGGATCTGTCACAGTGATCAGGCAGAGATCTACAGGTGTAGCTGTCCTCCTGAATTCAAGGTGAGATCTCACCATTTACCTGCAGTGTTCTTCTTGCCATGTCGTGCATGCCTTTGGTCCAATCAAGCTCTAACACATACTTAGACTAAAATTAGATCTTGATTCAATCTGTATCGGTGAAGTGATTGAAATTTAAAGGCAATGTTCCCGCGTTCGCGGGGAGACTGCATTGACGGTAAACGCTGCATATGTTGGCTCAATCGTAAATTACCTTTAAATGTCAAGCGCACTATAGCTCTGAACTTCGGCGATATAGATTGAATCGAGTCCTTACTTGTCTTTGTGGCTGTTGAGTTTGTGACAAGACCTCTCCACTTCTGACATTATGAAGCCTGTTGTTCAGCAGGCTTTTCTTCCAGCCCAGCTTTAGCACACCACACCACACCTGAAAATGCATTCATTTGAAATTCAGTCATGAGTTAATGAGTGTAATCAATTTGTTCACAGACACTGTAGCTCTCCAGGAACAGGGTCGATTGGTGACCACTGAACTTTTCTTTGTGTCTGCAGGGTAGAAACTGTGAGACTTCTCTGAACGCGTGTGTCAGTAACCCCTGTGTCAACGGGGGCACCTGCCAACTTGATAAGGAGGAGGAGGCAGCATACAGCTGTGCCTGTCCCCTTGGCTTTGACGGTCCTACCTGCCTGACCAACATAGATGACTGTGAAGATAATGACTGTGGAAACGGAGCTGCCTGTATAGATGGAGTCAACCACTATACCTGCCTCTGTCCACTGTACTACACAGGTAACACACATTACCCTATAGACCAGCCTTCTCTGGTCTCTCTATCGCTGTTGGGTTGACCTATTCGGTTGCAATTCTTCATCCATCAATGTAATCTCTCCCTCTCCCCCTCTCTCCCTCCCTCTCCAGGGGAGATGTGTGAGGAGATGGAGGATGTGTGTGCTCCAGGGGTCAGTCCGTGTCAACACCAATCTACCTGTCTCATCACCTCTACTGGGCCCCAGTGAGTACACCATATCAACGTGTGGGAGACTTAAAGATTTGCGTTGTCACCCAGACCTAATGCCCTGGCTCAAGCTCACACACGTTTGTGTGTGTTGCAGGTGTGTGTGTTCTCCGGGCTACGTGGGTGATGACTGCAGTGTGGACTACGATGACTGTGAGGAGAATCGCTGTCCGAACAGAGCTCAGTGTGTCGACCAACTCAACGCATACTCCTGCTCCTGCCCTGATGGCTATAGGTGAGGCACACGCACACACACACAAACCTTAGAACTCACACACAAACCTTAGAACTCACACACAAACCTTAGAACTCACACACAAACCTTAGAACTCACACATAAACCTTAGAACTCACACACAAACCTTAGAACTCACACATAAACCTTAGAACTCACACACAAGCCTTAGACCTCACACACAAGCCTTAGACCTCACACACAAGCCTTAGACCTCACACACGAGCCTTAGAACTCACACACAAACCATAAAACTCACACACAAACCATAGAACTCACACACAAACCATAGAACTCACACACAAACCATAGAACTCACACACAACGTAGAACAATATCAAGCCATCTGTGCGAAGACTTCTTCTTCTTCCGAATCGATCATTTTGACTTACTCACCCTTATCTCTCTCTCTCTCTCTTCTCTCCTCTCTCGCTCTCTGTCTCGCTCTCTCTCTTCAAAACCTCCCGTCCCTCATCCTCCCGTAGTGGTCAGTTGTGTGAGGTGCCCCCCTCCCCGCGGTCTCTGTGTGACCTGGCAGACTGCCAGAACGGTGCCCTGTGTGTGGAGCGGGCAGGCCGGGCACTGTGCCAGTGTCTCCCTGGGTTCGGAGGGCCTCGCTGTGAGAAGCTAGTCAGTGTTAACTTTGTAGACAGAGACTCCTACCTGCTGCTCTCTGACCTCAAGAACTGGCCCCAGGCTAACATCACACTGCAGGTATCTAACATCTCACTACAGGTACTGTAACACACACACACAAAGCTTATACACTGCAGGTACTGAACGATCAATTCAACAGGCATTTGTTTGAGATCATGCATGTACAGTAACTTGGATATTTGGATTGTGACAGTGATGTCAAAGGGAAATGTGCATACCTTTTATTCTATTGTGATGTGTGTCCCCAGGTGTCGACAGCGGAGGAGAACGGTATCTTGCTGTATAATGGAGACAATGATCACATCGCTGTAGAGATGTATCAAGGTCACGTTAAGGTCAGCTACGACCCTGGCAGCCAGCCTGGACATGCTATCTACAGGTAAACACGCAAACACACACACACACATGCACACATAATCACACAGACTGCACACACACACACACACACACACATACACAGACAAACAAACAAACACATAAGCACAACAGCAACATTGTCTGTCTCTTTCTTCCACTCTCTCCTGGTTATTTCTTTCTCCATCCCTCCCTCTCTCTCTGTCTGCAGTACTGAGACAATCAACGATGGTCAGTTCCACACAGTGGAGCTGGTGACCTTTGACCAGATGGTGAACCTGTCCATCGACGGGGGTCTCCCCACCACCATGGATAGCCTGGGGGGGGTTCGTCCCCTTAACGGGGAGGCTCCGCTCTACGTGGGGGGTAGGGGCCCTCTCCAGAACACACCCACTTCCTCCTCCTCTGCTGCAGGCACTACAACTACTACACTACTATCAATGTCACCCCCCACTGCAACCCCACCCACCCACGCACCCACCCACCCACGCACCCACCCACCCCCCATCCCAAAACCCCAACTACCTCAAGCGAGCCATATCCTGACCCAATCCTGCAACCTACCCAACACCAAACCTCAATTCACCCAGTCCATCCCCCATAACCACTGTTTGTTAGAGAACGTCCAGCACACACACAGCACACACACATTTATGAACACACATAAAAGAAAACACACTGATAAAGCTACATACTCCTGCCTACAATATAAACCCCATACACACGTATACAAACACTCAGCAACACTGGTGTCTAATATAGTGCACAACATTAAACCCTTGGCCCTATGAGCGTCACCTCTCAAGGCCCACAGTGTTCAGAATACATACAGTATTCCTACCATATAATACATACTGTATAGTCTTCTATTTCTGTGATTCCTACTATTTCCAGTTTTCATTCATCCCTATTAAATACATTGATAGAGATCTCTGTCTCTGTCCTACCAGACACAGTCTTCACTCAGGATATGTGATGTGGTATATTGTGCTATCTCTATCCTACCAGACACAGTCTTCACTCTGGATATGTGATGTGGTATATTGTGCTATCTCTGTCCTACCAGACACAGTCTTCACTCTGGATATGTGATGTGGTATATTGGCATAGGTTATGATTTCCTTGTTTCTTTTTTAAACTTTTTAAACATTTTATTTATTTAACTCGGCAAGTCAGATAAGAACAGATTCTTAATTACAATAACGGCCTAGGAACAGTGGGTTAACTGCCTCGTCCAGGGGCAGAAATACAGAGTTTTACCTTGCCAGCTCGGGGATTCGATCTAGCAGCCTTTCAGTTACTGGCCCAATGCTCTAACCACTAGGCTACCTGCCACCCCAAACGTGTAAGTAATGCTCTGAGTAATGCTCTGAGTTGCTCTGAGTAATGCTCTGAGTTGAGTTGCTCTGAGTAATGCTCTGAGTTGAGTTGCTCTGAGTAATGCTCTGAGTTGAGTTGCTCTGAGTAATGCTCTGAGTTGAGTTGCTCTGAGTAATGCTCTGAGTTGAGTTGCTCTGAGTAATGCTCTGAGTTGAGTTGCTCTGAGTAATGCTCTGAGTTGAGTTGCTCTGAGTAATGCTCTGTAACCCGACTAGACATTCTTGATATTAAAGCGTTGAGAGTTGAAATTGAACTGATCTGATATCAGAAATGGCTGTGTGTCCAGAGTTTGTGATATTATGTTTTGGTGCTGTACTGTGGTGTGCTGTACTGTGGTGTACTGTACTGTAGTGTACTGTACTGTGGTGTACTGTGGTGTACTGTACTGTGGTGTACTGCGGTGTACTATACTGTGGTGTACTGCGGTGTACTGTACTGTGGTGTACTGTACTGTGGTGAACTGTACTGTGGTGTACTGTACTGTATGGTGGTGTACTGTACTGTGGCGTACTGTACTGTGGTGTACTGTACTGTGGTGTACTGTACTGTGGTGTACTGCACTGTTATGTATATTTGTGACTGTTGGCCACTGTATGAAAGAGTATGCTACACATCACCCAATACCCCTTCTCCTTTTCACTGTCCTCTGTTTCAAAGATGCTGTTTCGGGAATTAAATTAGTGTCAAATCACAGTTGAATAAAAAAAATTGTCAAATGTTAATTATTTAATTGAATTCTTTGATCAAACTTTCATTCAAAATATTGGGAAATGGACCTGGTTCTATACTTTTCCTCCCTACTGGCTCAGTAGCATATTTATTCATTCTGAACCAACATGTCCTATAAATCAGATGTTGATGATAGTGAACGTTTTGGAGGATTCGGCTCTTAGTTCTCCTAACTTCTCATAAAGAAGTAGTATTTTGTCTCCCACGTCCATCAGATGGCTGCAGTATATTCACTTGCACATGGCTCTTTGAAAAAGCCTGTTCCTGTTCCTTCATTACCTCCATATCAGTCCTGTGTTAACTGTTTCTCTGCTCTCCCTCCCTTACAACTCTAACCAACATCTCCCTTCTTCCTCCTCGTCTCTCAGGTATGCCCGTGGACGTCCACTCGGCAGCCTTCCGGCTCTGGCAGATCCAGAATGGCTCCAGTTTCCACGGCTGCATCCAGAACCTGTATATCAACAATGAGCTGCAGGACTTCACTAAGACCCAGATGAAGCCGGGCGTGGTGCCAGGCTGTGAGCCCTGTAGGAAGATCTACTGCCTGCATGGTATCTGCCAGCCGGACGGGCCACAGGGACCAGTCTGCCACTGCCAGCCAGGCTGGAGCGGACCACACTGCGACCAGCCTGCCGACAACCCATGCCAGGGCAGCAAGTAGGAACAGACCACTGGGGTTATGATGATAATGCATTACATTTCACTTGGTTTTCACCAAGTCTCAAAATGAAATTCACATGAACAGTTTGAGACAAATCATTACATTCAGTACCAGTCAAAAGTTTGGACACATCTACTCATTCAAGGGTTTTTCTTTATTTTTACTATTTTCTACATTGTAGAATAATAGTGAAGACATCAAAACTATGAAATAACACATATGGAATCATGTAGTAACCAAAAAAAGAGTTAAACAAATCAAAATATATTTTGGTAGCCATCCTTTGCCTTGATGACAGCTTTGCACACTCTTGGCATTCTCTGTGAGCCAGGCCTAATCGCCCAACATCAGTGCCCGACTTCACTAATGCTCTTGTGGCTGAATGGAAGCAAGTCCCTGCAACAATGTTCCAACATCTAGTGGAAAGTCTTCCCAGAAGAGTAGTGGAGGCTGTTATAACAGCAAAGGGTGGACCAACTCCATATTAATGCCCAAGATTTTGTTCGACCAGCAGGTGTCCACATAATTTTGGTCATGGAGTGAATATTGATTGATTGATTATATTCCCTCTACCTAGGTGTGTGCATGGGAAGTGTATTCCCCTGGACCTGCAGTCGTACCGCTGTGAGTGTGTGGAGGGTTACCGTGGTGCCCTGTGTAACCAGCAGGGGGAGCTGTTTAACCCCTGCCGCAGCCACAACTGTAAACATGGACACTGTCAGACGTCTGATTCAGGAGACGCCTACTGTCACTGTGAGGCTGGATACAGCGGAGAGCTCTGTGACGCAGGTAGGGGACACACACACACACACACATACACTTATTACTACTGTGGATACATCGGAGAGCTCTGTGACGCAGGTAGGAGACACACACACACATACACTTATTACTACTGTCACTGTGAGGCAGGATACATCGGAGAGCTCTGTGACGCAGGTAGGAGACACACACACACACACACACATACACTTATTACTACTGTGGAAACACAGAGAACTCTGTGATGCAGATGGGAGAGAGAGTGAGAGTTTATCTTTCTCATTGTGGACTGTCTGTCATCCTAGTTTACTTATCTTGTCTCTGTTGTCTTTGATACAAACAGACCAAGAGCTAATCCAGCCCAAAAGGTTAAAGGTTCCCAAGAAGGCTGAGTGATTTTGTGTCAGAAACATTTAAAATGTTGTGCTAATTAAACTTTCCTGAAATGTATCTTAATGTGGGCTCCTCCTACAGAGTCAGTGTCTCTATCTTTCTTCCCCTACAGAGTCAGAGTGTCTCTATCTTTCCTCCCCTACAGAGTCAGTGTCTCTATCTTTCCTCCCCTACAGAGTCAGTGTCTCTATCTTTCCTCCCCTACAGAGTCAGTGTCTCTATCTTTCCTCCCCTACAGATTCCGTGTCTATCTTTCCTCTCCTACAGAGTCAGTGTCTATATCTTTCCTCTCCTACAGAGTCAGTGTCTATATCTTTCCTCCCCTACAGAGTCAGTGTCTATATCTTTCCTCCCCTACAGAGTCAGTGTCTATATCTTTCCTCCCCTACAGAGTCAGTGTCTCTCTTTCCTCGCCTAGAGTCAGTGTCTATATCTTTCCTCTCCTACAGAGTCAGTGTCTCTATCTTTCCTCCCCTACAGAGTCAGTGTCTATATCTTTCCTCCCCTACAGAGTCAGTGTCTCTCTTTCCTCGCCTAGAGTCAGTGTCTATATCTTTCCTCTCCTACAGAGTCAGTGTCTCTATCTTTCCTCCCCTACAGAGTCAGTGTCTATATCTTTCCTCCCCTACAGAGTCAGTGTCTATATCTTTCCTCCCCTACAGAGTCAGTGTCTCTATCTTTCCTCGCCTACAGAGTCAGTCTATATCTTTCCTCGCCTACAGATTCAGTGTCTCTATCTTTCCTCCCCTACAGAGTCAGTGTCTCTATCTTTCCTCCCCTACAGAGTCAGTGTCTCTATCTTTCCTCTCCTACAGAGTCAGTGTCTATATCTTTCCTCCCCTACAGAGTCAGTGTCTCTATCTTTCCTCCCCTACAGAGTCAGAGTGTCTCTATCTTTCCTCCCCTACAGAGTCAGAGTGTCTCTATCTTTCCTTCCCTACAGAGTCAGAGTGTCGAGGGGAGCCTGTGAGGGACTTCTACCAGGTGCAGCGTGGATACACCATCTGCCAGACCACACGCATGGTCTCCTGGGTAGAGTGCTCCGGCGCCTGCGACACGGGTGCCTGCTGCGCCAGCCAGCGAATGAAACGTCGGAAATACACCTTTGAGTGCAGCGACGGAAGATCATTCAGCGAGGAAGTAGAGAAGACCATCAAGTGTGGCTGCGTGGGCTGTATGTAGCACGCTTCACACAAACCTGCTATTGCCACCGCCCCCGAACGCACCACAGAGAGAAGAAGAAATAAGAGAAATAGTATAAAGAAATGTATATAAAAACCGCTATGTATTATGGACAGCAATCTTTATAAAATAGGACATTACCTCCTCTTTCTTTGGGTGTGTGACGCACAGAAACACAGAGGAAACACAACAACCAAACCATTGTATCTGCAACATTGTTTCCAAAGGGTTCTAAAGATGTGAAAGGTGTTGCATTCAGAGCAAGGACTCAACCAACCCCTCATACACACATGGTCTCAACCTCTGGCCTCTTGGACATCATCCATTAGGTCCCAGATAGCCTCAGCACCATCTCTCATCTTTTCTTCCTGATGGCAGTGTGTGTAATGTAGTGTCTGGCCTGGTCAGGGTGGCAAGAGGGAAGAGGTACAGAGATATTGAAAGAGAGGGAGGAGACTGGGGTTGGGCTGGAGTTGAGTTTGGTTAGGCAAGGGCTGGAGTTGGGCTGGAGCTGAGCCGCTGGGCTGGGCTGGTATAAGCCAAATAAAGTCAGGCTTAGCTGGGCTGGGCCGGATTGCAGTTGAGCTGTGATGGGCTGAGCAGAGCTAGGGCTAGGTCGGGCTATAGCTGGTCTAGTCCGAAGCTTATTTGACTCCTGGAGTCTTTAGAACAAGATATGTCCATTATTTTCCTTATTTATAACACTACTGCACTGAAAGTCAGTGCCCTTCACAGTGCACATACATACACATACACCCACCCACACAGTAGAGAAAGGCCTTGTCTGAGCAGAAAGAAACACACACAAACACACATTTTCTGTCTGAGCAGAAAGGTCATTTCATTAGAAGCAATACACATTGTGATTCAGGTTGACTCTCCATTTCCCTACTGTAGGCTATAAGCTATAACCCCATCTGGAGCAGGCAGTGCCCGTTGGAGACCCATCTCCCAGCATGCATTGCCTCCGGATTATTTGCATAAGCCCTCCCCCCTTTGAGCAGGATGATTAGGCCCCTCAATGCCTTCAGTATTAAACTGTTGCATGCAAGACGTTTGCAAATGATTATGTAGAGCTTTTTCTTATCATGATGTATATTATTACAGAACAAAGGTGCACAGTATAATTCTTTGTTTGTTTTGTTATGTCTAATTTCAATGATTTGTTTTGCATTATAGGTTACATCAGAAAACAACATAACTCCTTTAGCCCTCTCTTTATACAAAAATGCCTAACAGATTCTAATATATATATATATTTGTATTTCATTTTGGTATAGTATTTTTATATGTTAAAGAGTACATCTGTGTTTTGTGGAAGCTTCCAATGGAACGGGCAGGACGGCATTTGATTGGTTCCATAGCTGTTTTCATTTGTTTATTTCAATTGCTCAAACAAGCTCGTTTGTAATTGTCCAAAACAAGGTAGCGAATGGTTGGCCTTGTTTTATAGGAGGCAGTATTTATGTAAAAACACGTTTAATATTGTATGTGTTGTCTTCCATGTGAATATGACATGTAATTCATTTAAAAGTCTGTCTGCTGTTTTGTTTTATTTATTTTCTCTTAAGACTTTTTCCTGTAGAGTATAAAAGGCATAATAATTGTTGCAGATTTTTAAAAATTATTGGAAAAAAAAGGAATACAAAGTTACAATAAAAACTAGTGTAACAAAAAGAAAAGCTGGAAGGTATTTGTGACAGAGCTTGAACCCTCTGGCTCAGACAGATTCCTCATGGTCTGTTGGGCCCGAGTGGGTGGAGTTAACATGCAAATGAGAGAGATGCCCCTCCTGCTCTGAAATACATTGTCCTCTATTTGCCATACTCAGAAATATAGTGAAAGGGTTTTGATCATCGTGTTGATTTTGTTGAAGTGTTCGGTTGAATTTCTGTCATTTTAAATTGGGGACATTTTCCGTCGTAGATAGAAGTAATTATAAGATTCAAGTGAAACAGTCACCGTTGACTGAAACTTATCTGCTGTAGGAAACTTACTTATTGTGGATGTGCATAAAGATGGAGTCTACATTTTACCTGCATTAAGCACTATTGATGCTGCCATCTTACCATTGTACTGTGGTGGGGGCATGGGTTGAATGACAGCAAACTGTAGACCTACCATCTTTCTGTACATCTACAATTGGATCCACAGTGTTTTGTCCATTTTTACATGTACAGTTAAATCTCTATACTATGACAGGCTATAGAACAAGCTACAGAGATGAAAGAAGGTGCCAGTTGTAGTGTAGAATAGTCCAACCTGAATGTTTATAGATAAATATTAACTGAGCTCACTCCTGAAGGGGTTCAGCCGTTATCCTGTTTAGTTCCCATTATAAAAGGTACATCACATCCTCTGTGTTTTAGAAGTGGGAGACCTACAGGACTGTGGAGTAGGATAGAGGCCTACAGGACTGTGGAGTAGGATGGAGGCCTACAGGACTGTGGAGTAGTGTAGGCTTTATAGAAATTATTGAAAATCATTCAACTAAGTTAGAATTTCTCTCAGCCTAATCGAGGTGTAGATTATATATCACATTCCAATGTTCGAACTTGTAAACAAGGCTGCATGGGATTTCTCTTAATGCGACTCCGTGCGGCCAATAGAGCCCTACAGTGGAGGTGTCATAATACCCATAAAACCTAGCGGTCAAACAGGGAAATAATTCCAATAGTTTTTCGCATAGGGAATTTTCAAAGCACTTAAAATAAGGTCTGTGTTTCGTGTAGGCATACAGTACCATGGAGTGACGTTTTGACAACCATGTTCATCTCTCTAGGACAAGGTTAATTTTATCAATATATTAGTCTCTATTTACTCTCAAGATCAAAATGCTAATTAGCATCAAAGTAGACATCATGCAAGACTACAAATCCCTGCAAGCTCCTGCACGTCATCTCTGTTTGACACCTTTACTAACAGGCATTGAGCACAAGACAGTTCACAGAATTCTAATTTTAAAGAAATGTAGCCCATTCATTAATTACTCAATTTAGCTAACAATAGACAGTAAATCCATAGATCCTTACCTTTGCCTCGACTTGGCAGGCTCATCCAGATCATGGCATTTGTAGTTCCTTGTGATAGCCACATTAGCATTTCTTTTTTTTTGGGGGGGGGGGCGGGGGGGTAAATACAGCTGAATATATTGATAAAAGTCACCATGTCCTACAGAGATGTACAGGGCAAGTTTACACAAAACACAGCCCTTATTTGAAGTGTTTCTAAACTCCCCTATGGGAAAAATGAATGGTGGGAAAACGATTGGAACCACTTCCTTGTTTGACCGCTACGATTTATGGGTATTAAGACTCATACTGTGGTACTCTATGACAATGTCCACTTTAGGTAACACGCCAGGAGCTGCTTGTGGATTTGACAGCTCTAATGCAATTCCACCTCCGACACCACCAAAACAACCGTTCTTCAATGTCAGCTAAAGCAGATCTGATTGAATAGAGCCCTTAGTCTTGTTTACCCCTGAGGTTTTCCTAACGTGTCCACATTGTATGATATTGATGAAGTGTCTTCTCATCCTTTAGCTAAACATTTAGCTCTATCCCTCCTAGGTTTCAAAATCAGTTCATCACACTTCTCAGAAAAAGGACTTTCACAAATATGGATATGGATCGTTGAAATTCAGCCCGATCCTTTTGGTCTAGTGTGAAACCCTTAAAGACTCAACCACCATACATGGACAGAGGACTGTTCTCAGTATCATTTCATTGTGAAAGACACTCTCTGTTGTATTGAACTTGTGCAACAACTAAAATGATCACAAAAACTACACTGCTCAAAAAAATAAAGGGATCACTAAAATAACACATCCTAGATCTGAATGAATGAAATATTCTTATTAAATACTTTTTTCTTTACATAGTTGAATGTGCTGACAACAAAATCACATAAAAATGATCAATGGAAATCAAATTTATCAACCCATGGTGGTCTGGATTTGGAGTCACACTCAAAATTAAAGTGGAAAACCACACTACAGGCTGATCCAACTTTGATGTAATGTCCTTAAAATAAGTCAAAATCAGGCTCAGTAGTGTGTGTGGCCTCCACGTGCCTGTATGACCTCCCTACAACGCCTGGGCATGGTCCTGATGAGGTGGCGGATGGTCTCCTGAGGGAAATCCTCCCAGACCTGGACTAAAGCATCCGCCAACTCCTGGACAGTCTGTGGTGCAACGTGGCGTTGGTGGATGGAGCAAGACATGATGTCCCAGATGTGCTCAATTGGAATCAGGTCTGGGGAACGGGCAGGCCAGTCTATAGCATCAATGCCTTCCTCTTGCAGGAACTGCTGACACACTCCAGCCACATGAGGTCTAGCATTGTCTTGCATTAGGAGGAACCCAGGGCCAACCGCACCAGCATATGGTCTCACAAGGGGTCTGAGGATCTCATCGCGGTACCTAATGGCAGTCAGGCTACCTCTGGCGAGCACATGGAGGGCTGTGCGGCCCCCTAAAGAAATGCCACCCCACACCATGACTGACCCACCTCCCAAACCGGTCATGCTGGAGGATGTTGCAGGCAGCAGAATGTTCTCCACAGAGTCTCCAGACTGTCACGTCTGTCACATGTGCTCAGTGTGAACCTGCTTTCATCTGTGAAGAGCACAGGGCGCCAGTGGCGAATTTGCCAATCTTGGTGTTCTCTGGCAAATGCCAAACGTCCTGCACGGTGTTGGGCTGTAAGCACAACGCCCACCTGTGGATGTCGTGCCCTCATACCACCCTCATGGAGTCTGTTTCTGACCGTTTGAGCAGACACATGCACATTTGTGGCCTGCTGGAGGTCATTTTGCAGGGCTCTGGCAGTGCTTCTCCTGCTCCTCCTTGCACAAAGGCAGAGGTAGCGGTCCTGCTGCTGGGTTGTTGCCCTCCTACGGCCTCCTCCACGTCTCCTGATGTACTGGCCTGTCTCCTGGTAGCGGCTCCATGCTCTGGACACTACGCTGACAGACACAGCAAACCTTCCTTCCACAGCTCGCATTGATGTTCCATCCTGGATGAGCTGCACTACCTGAGCAACTTGTGTGGGTTGTAGACTCCGTCTCATGCTACCACTAGAGTGAAAGCACCGCCAGCATTCAAAAGTGACCAAAACATCAGCCAGGAAGCATAGGAACTGAGAAGTGGTCTGTGGTCACCACCTGCAGAACCACTCCTTTATTGGGGGTGTCTTGCTAATTGCCTATAATTTCCACCTGCTGTCTATTCCATTTGCACAACAGCGTGTGCAATTTATTGTCAATCAGTGTTGCTTCCTAAGTGGACAGTTTGATTTCACAGAAGTGTGATTGACTTGGCGTTACATTGTGTTGTTTAAGTGTTCCCTTTATTTTTTTGAGCAGTGTATTTCCTACAGATGTGGTACTTTAGTTGTGTTCCATCGCAGGTGTGATGGTGGGATTTAACTGGAAGTCCCAGTGATGCTGAATGTATGTAGTGTCTATCTTATCTATTGCCACTGACAAAATGTTTACTCCTCCACTTTTCATTCATTAAACTTTAATGTGTGTACTTTTAACATGGACTCTAACGTGTCCCTTCATTGGTTTGAATGGATCTTGTGTGTGTGATAAGGTTGAGGAGAGGGGGGGGGGGGGTCGACAGAGTTCAAAATCAGTTTGAGTGACCTGAGCTTGAATATGTTTAAAATTTGTATTTTAAAGCATGTACAGTGCCTTTCAGGAAGTATTCAGATCCCTTGACATCAACTTGATTTGAGCCCTTGTGGTCAATTCAATTGATTGGATATGATTTGGAAAGGCACACACCGGTCTATATGAAGGTCCCATAGTTGGCAGAGCAAAAATCAAGCCATGAGGTCGAAAGAATTGTCCATAGAGCTCTGAGACAGGATTGTTTTTCGAAGCACCGATTTAGGGAAGGGTATAAAACATTTTCTGCAGCACTGAAGGTCTCCAAGAACACAGTGGCCTCCATCATTCTTAAATTGAAGAAGTTTGGAACCACCAAGACTTTATCTAGAGCTGGCCTCCAGGCCAAACTGAGTAATCAGGGGAGAAGGGCCTTGGTCAGGGAGGTGATCAAGAACCTGATGGTCACTCTGACAGAGCTCTAGAGTTCCTCTGTAGAGATGGGAGAACCTTCCAGAAGGACTAACACTTCTGCAGCACTTCACCAATCAGGCCTTTATGGTAGAGTGGCCAGACGGAAACTACACCTCTGCAAAAGGCAGATGACAGCACACTTGGAGTTTGCCAAAAGGCACCTAAAGACTCTCAGACCATGAGAAACCAGATTCTCTGATCTGATGAAACCAAGATTTAACTCCTTGGCCTGAATGCCAAGCATCACGTCTGGAGGAAACCTGGCACCATCCCTACGGTGAAGCACGGTGGTGGCAGCATCATGCTGTGGGGAGTTTTTCAGCGGCAGGGACTGGGAGGCTAGTCGGGATCGAATCAAAGATGAACGGAGCAAAGTACAGAGATCCTTGATGAAAACCTGCTCCAGAGCGTTCAGGACCTCAGACTGGGTTGAAGGTTCACCTTCCAACAGGACAATGACCCTAAGCACACAGCCAAGACAATGCAGTCTCTGAATGTCCTTGAGTGGCCCAGCCAGAGCCTGGACATCTCTGGAGAGACCTGAACTGGACTTGAACCCCATCCAACCTGACAGAACTTGAGAGGATCTGCAGAGAAGAATGGGAGAACTCAAATACAGGTGTGCCAAGCTTGTAGCGTCATAACCAAAAAGACTTGAGACTGTAATCACTGCCAAAGGTGCTTCAACAAAGTACTAAGTAAAGGGTCTGAATACTTAAGTAAATATGATATTTTGCCCCAATTTTTTTTTTTATAAATTAGCAAAATGTTCCAAAAGACCTGTTTTTGCTTTGTCATTATGGGGTATTGTGTGTAGATTGAGGAGGTATCCAGTTTCAATTCAGGCTGTAACAAAATGTTGAAGGGGTCTGAATACTTTCCGAATGTTTTTTAGAAACCTTTGCAAATGTACAGTATCTCATTTACTTAAGTATTCACGCCCCTGAGTCAATACATGTTAGAATCACCTTTGGCAGCGATTACAGCTGTGAGTCTTTCTAGGTAAGTCTAAGAGCTTTGCAAAGCTGGATTGGACAATATTTGCACATAATTATTTAAATTCTTCAAGCTCTGTGAAGTTTCAAGTACAGTTTTAACTCAAAACTTTTAACTAGGCCATTTAGGAAGATTAAATGTTGTCTTGGTAATCAACCCGTGTAGATTTGGTCATACGTTTTAGGTTATTGTCCTGCTGAACGGTGAATGTCTCCCAGTGTCTGTTGGAAATCAGACAACCAGCTTCTCCTCCAGGATTTTGCTTCTCTCTATTCTGTTTATTTTTTTACAAAAAAAAGTCCTTGCCGATGACAAGAATACCCATAACATGATGCAGCCACCACCATGATTGAAAATATGAAGAGTGGTACTCAGTGATGTGGACATGAAGTTAATTTCTCTCCCACATATTGCAGTTTTACTGTAGTGTCTTATTGCAATCAGGATGCATGATTCTGAATGTTTTTATTCTGTACAGGCGTCCTTTTCACTCTGTCATTTAGGTTGGTATTGTTGATCCATCATTAATACACCGTCCAAAGTGTAATTGATAACTTCACCATCAAAGAGATATTCAACGTCTGCATAAATAACATACCTGTCTACCAATAGGTGCCCTTTGCGAGGCATTGAAAAACCTCCCTGGTCTTTGTGGTTGAAATTCAGTGCTCGACTGAGGGACCTAGAAGATAATGTATGTGTGGGGTACAGAGATAAGGTAGTCCTTTAAAAAAAATCAGATTGAACACTATTGCACACAGTTTTGTACTCCTGAACTTATTTAGGCTTGCCATAACAAAGGGGTTGAATACTTATTGACTTGAGACATAAGATTTTCATTTCTAATTAATACAAACGAATAACTCTAAAAACAATTCCACTGACATTATAGGATATTATGTTCAGGCCAATGACACAAACATCTAATTGTAATCCGTTTTTAATTCAACTTGAAACAATGTGGTAAAAAGTCAAGGGGTGTGAATACTTTCTGAAGGCACAATGAGGATGAGTAGAGTGCAATTTGACTTGTAATTCCAGGACGGTATGAACATATGAGAATGATATTTTATAAGATCAAAGTGAGGAATACAGTTGTTTTAGTTCTACCTATAAATGCTTGACAGTAGATTAGTGAAAGCTAACCACTGGAGATGGACAAACGAAGCATGAAACCAAATATACAACTCAAACACCTTTTTATCGAGTCCAGCAAAAATACAGCGTCATCACCTTAAGACGTCTCATTATTGGGATTAACACATAAATCAGTTATTTATTTTCCAATATACAAAATCAAAAACTATAAATATCCACAGTAAAGAAGAATAAAACATGTTCAAGTTTGATATTTGGTGGGTTGCTTAATTTAGGTCTACTGTATGTATTTACCTATAGGGATTTCTTAAATAACAATATAAAACATGAATTATACCTTTTTGCATTTACAAATGATGAATACGTGAAATAACCATGATAAAAATAACACTGTGCTAAAAATGTGTCTTCTTTCTATTGACGTAGACAAATGGAGGTCAAACTATTGCTGAAGTACAGAAGCGTCGCACCAAGAGAACATCTTCCTGAAGCAAAATATCAACACAATTTGACAACTACAAATAATACATGGCAGACAAGCCATTTCTATAACAGTGGGATAAACACTATCAGTCAAACGGTTTAGAACACCTACTCATTTCAAGGGTTTTTCTTTCTTTTTACTATTTTCTACATTGTAGAATAATAGTGAAGACATCATATGAAATAACACATATGGAATCATGCAGTAACCAAAAAAGTGTTAAACAAATCAAAATATATTTTATATTGGAGATTCTTCAAATAGCCAACATTTGCCTTGATGATAGCTTCGAACAATTTAGGCATTCTCTCAACCAGCTTCATGAGGTAGTCACCTGGAATGCACCTAAATTAACAGGTGTGTCTTCTTAAAGGTTCATTTGTGGATTTTCTTTCCTTCTTAATGCGTGTGAGTAGTGTTGTGAAAAGGTAGGGTGGGTATACAGAAGATAGCCCTATTTGGTAAAAGAGTCCATATTATGGCAAAAGAGTCCATATTATGGCAAGAACAGCTCAAATAAGAAAAGAGAAATGACAGTCCATCATTACTTTAAGATATGAAGGTCAGTCAAAACGGAAAATTGCAAGGACTTTGAAAGTTTCTTCAAATGCAGTCGCAAAAACAATCAAGCTCTATGATGAAACTGGCTCTCATGAGGAGCGCCACAGGAATGGAAGACCCAGAGTTACCAGCGTCAGAAATTGCAGCCCAAATAAATGTTTCACAGAGCTCAAGTAACAGACACATCTCAACACCAACTGTTCAGAGGAGACTGTGTGTATCAGGCCTTCATGGTCAAATTGCTGCAATGAAACTACTACTAAAGGACACCAATAAGAAGAAGACTTGCTTGGGCCAAGAAACACGAGCAATGGACATTAGACCGGTGGAAATCTGTCCTTTGGAGATGTTTGGTTCCAACAGCTGTATCTTTGTGAGTGAACAGATGATCTCAGAATGTGTATTTCCCACCATGAATCATGGAGGAGGTGGTGAGATGGTGCTTTGCAGGTGACAAGGTCTGTGATTTATTTAGAACTCAAGGCACACTTAACCAGCATGGCTACCACAGCATTCTGCAGCAATACGCCATCCCATCTGGTTTGGGCTTAGTGGGACTATCATTTGTTTTTCAACAGGACAATGACCCAACACACCTACAGGCTGTGTAAGGCCTATTTTACCAAGAAGGAGAGTGATGGTGCGCTGCATCAGATGACCTGGCCTCCAGAATCACCTGACCTCACCCCAATTGAGATGGTTTGGGATTAGTTGGACCGCAGAGTGAAAGAAAAGCAGCCAACAAGTGCTCAGCATATGTGGGAACTCCTTCAAGACTGTTGGAAAAACATTCCAGGTGATGCTGGTTGAGAGAATGCCAAGAGTGTGCAAATGGTAGCTATATGAAGAATCTCAAATATAAAATATATTTTGATTTGTTTAACACTTTTGGTTACTACATGATTCCATGTGTGTTATTTCATAGTTTTGATGTCTTCACTATTATTTTACAATGTAGAAAATAGTACAAATAAAGAAAAACCCTTGAATGAGTAGGTGTTCTAAAGCTTTTGACCGGTAGTATATACTGAAAAAAATATGAACGCAATATGTAAAGAGTTGGTCCCATGTTTCATGAACTGAAATAAAAGATCCCAGAATGTTTCCATATGCACTAAAAGCATATTTCTCTAATTTTGTGCACAAATTTGTTTCAATGTATTTATTTAAATGTCCTTATATGAACTGTAAACTCAGTCAAATCTGTGAAATGGTTGCATGTTGCGTTTATATTCTTGTTCAGTATAATACTTACTGATCATACAAAGATATGAAAAGGTGAAGCATTTTCTTAAACAGTTCTCATATGGCCAACAGGAGTCAGTATACGGCAATATTGTACAAATAAAAGGCAAACTACCATAAAGTACAGGAAAAACATATACAGCCAACATTAGATACAACGTGTGGCTCCATGTAGCGTCATCCCTGGTATCTGCTCTCAAACAGCAAACCCCCTTCCAAAATAGCTGACCAATGACACGTCTTCCAAGGGTCCATATCTTCAGTTGTTAATGCTCATACAGTTCAGCACACAGAATGCCATGGTAACGTGCATGCATAGTCTTAGTTAAAGAAGTTTCAGAAACAAATGCTAGTTCAGAAGAAAAAAAAACAAGGTGAAAAGGCTCAACAAGAATTTTGCTAAATGTAAATGCTACAGGCAGCTACAGCAATAAGCAGGTAATGACCACACCAGACCATTCAACTTTAACGGGAATCAAATAAGACAAGAAGGACTGGATCAGAGTTACAACATAACAAGGCAGGTGTAAATATCTCACACGCATTGCAACGGAAAAAAAACCCTCTGTTAACTCGGACAGTATTTGTAAGTTAAACAAAGCTACCATAACATCAGTTATAAGGCTACATCTCTGAAAAGAAATATCCCCAGGATCTAAAAACAAAAAGACATTAAAAGAGAACCCATGATGGTGGTTTTTATAGCAGGAAGACGGAGGAGACTCGGGAACATGGAGGGCTGAACACATGGAGGGAAGTTGTGCATTAAGACGCACAAATCCACAAATATGGTGCAGGTCTTGAACAAATGACCAGATCTACAAGATAACCGGAGAAGAGTTTAACCTGTGAAGGACCCCAACATGACAACGTGCGCTGACCTGCACCAAATCCATATCTAGAAAGCTCCCTTTCTCACTCTTCCTACAGTACATGTGTCTGTGCAATGGCCAGAGCACTGAGTCTTCACCTGTTGTCAACGCATTACTCTACATCTGATAAATAAGGCACCTGATCACAAACTCCTTGATTGCGAGATGGGCGGGAGACATTGATGAATATAGGCTATAGTTCCAAGAGAATGTTCAGTGAAACCTGAGCTGTGCTACAGTCAGAGAACATCATCATTTATTTCGTAGCAACATGGTGCTGATGTTTTCATGCCAGTAAACCTCCCTATTTTTCAAACCGTGGAATAGACACTATGGGATATAAAAAAACTTGGACAAACAAAGGAGGAGGACCTGGCATGCTGTAGTCTGAATAACTAATCAGCTCTGCATCAAACCCCTAAATAAAATGGCTTACATGTTTACAATGCAGATATACCCTTATAATAAGATACATCTCCAGGCCAGTTAGACAACACTAAACAAGACAAAAGCACTATTTTTCCTCTTTCTTCAGCATGTCGATCTCCTTCCAAACGATCATTTACCAACACCGCTTGGGAAGTACACACAAAAATAGATAATACCAGTCCTTTCTATTATATTCCAGAAAAAACAAAACAACTAAATGTGGTCAGATTGGCTGTTACAGTCCATGTCTGCACACAAGCTTTATTTCTGTAGGGATGTCCTGGTGCGCTTGGCTGGAGTCTGTGGGCTCTCCTGGCTTCTCTTTGTGGCACCTTTAGGAGTTCCGCTCTGAGCAGGTTCACTGGCTCTCTTTATGGCAGGCTTAGGGCTTGTACTAACAGTATGTGTAGGCTCCAGAGCTCTCTTTGTGGCACCCTTAGGAGTTCCACTCTGAGCAGGTTCATTTGCTTTCTTAGTGGCAGGCTTAGGGCTTGCACTCTGAGGGATGGAGGGGGGTGGAGTGGCCTCCATCTTCCTCTGTGACCTAGTGAGAACCTGGTCAGGAGAACCTGGTGTTTTGACATCCATGTTCTGTTGAGGAGTCTCTGCAGCACTTTCAGCGCCATTGCGCTCAGTACCTTTACTTTCAGTGACTTTAGTCTCAAAGACTCTACTTTGAGAGGGTCTCTTTGTTTGACCTTTTGTTGCCATAGTCTTATCCACCACTGCCTTCTCTGCTCCAACCTGCTGCTTGTTAAAGTCCGTCTTGGGGACGGTGGCAGGAGCAGGGGTGTTTTTCTGTGCTTTTGGAGTCATTACTCTTTGGGGAGACCTCTGTGGTGATGCACTCTCTTTCCTACTGAGATCTCTTAAGGTTCTACTGCTTCTGCTGATCTTGACTGATCTCTCCAGGACAGCAGCTTTTACTGGAGGCTTTCTACTAGGAGATGGCTGTGCTCGCTCTGTTTTTACTACACTTGTCTCCTTTACACTTTTATCACCAGAAACGGATAATTTCTGCCTCTGGGCAATGGCCGGTTTCAATTTTGACGGTTTTGCCAATTTTTTCTTTGAGGGTTTGACTTTGGAAACTTCAAGCTCTTTTCTTGGGGCCCCTTTCGGATTCTTGGAGCTCTGTTGACCTTGCATCTTCTCCCTTATATTGGAGTACTTCCTCAGGATCCGGGCGCTGGCTGGGTTCTTGGCCTTCGCTGAGGCCTTCTGGCCGTCGGCTGGTTGTACCTGTGCCTCTGTAGAGGAAACATAGGCTTTGGTGGAGATCCGGGTGGCTGTAGTCAGCTCTCTCTTTTCCTTCCCTTTGGGCATACTTGTACTGACCTCCTGCTCCAGGGCTTTAGCAATCAGCTTCTGACTCTTAGGGTTGCTCTTCACAGGGGAAGCCATGGCAAACTTCTTCAAGTGTTTCTTCAAGCGCTCGGCTTGAAGGCTAGGGAAAACCCCTTGAGATGGCCTTTGGGACATACCGGGGAAGAGCAGCTGGGTCTCAGAGGGAAGACGTGTGTTCACCTTCTTTACGATGACCAGCGATTGGGTTTCTGTTGACTCCATGTACCAGTGGCAAATGCTGGCTAGGTCCAAATCGTTCTTGAAAAGCATTTGAACTAGCGAGTACCTCTGATGATCCGAAGACTTGGGCTTGCGAACCCTGCGCTTACTCTTCCATATCGCTGCCTGTCTGTCTGCCTTATTTTTGTGTCTTGGCGTTGGATGTCCCTCTTTGTCCATCTGGACCCAGCCTCTTTGCATCTTATCGAACCTGGTGTTCAGAGAGGAGATTTTCTGTTGGTTTTCCACTACATCCAGTAACTCCAGGAACTTGTGTCGAGTCTGTACAGGAAGCTCCAGCTTGGGCAGCAGGAGAGGAGTGACTGAGCTGGAAGGCAGAGGGGAACTGTCCAGCAAAGGTGATTCCCTCAATGGAGACTTGATGATCCTCTCTGGTTTGAACCTGATTGGTGATGGGAGTCTCACTGGGGATTTCAGCCTAATGGGAGATGCCACTTCACTCCATTTCTCAGCTGTGGTTGGAGCACTGGTCGAGGGTGTGGGCGACCTCTGGACTCTCAAAGCTGACTTTCTGTTCTCCACTGGGGTCGGTGGGGTTGCCAGGGTAATGGACTGGCTGGCCACGTCCGTTTTACTACTCTCACTCCTCAATGGCATTCGCCCAGGTTTGTCTGAAGCACTGCTGACGGAAGACCTACTGGAACATTCAGATGAAGTTTTGTCATCCATTAAAGTTGGTGCCTCTGCCTTCTTCAGCAAAGTAGGTTCCTCTGAGTTTTTCAGCAAAGTCAATTTTCTTGATTCTCCATCCTTTTTGAGAGTTCTTTTGCTTCTTAGTGGACTACTTTGTGTGTGGGCCTCACTCTTTTTAATGCTTGTACCCTCTGTGAGAGCAGAATCCTCACTGCTAACTTGCTGACTCTCAACAATTTCAACTTCCTTTGCTACCATCATTGACGACCTGAGCTTCGGTCTAGTTTGCACTCTAGTTTCCTCTGCTGTTTTCTCTGTCTCGCTGGGTTTGGCATTTGGAGCTGGCTGAGCTTTTTGAACTTTCAGCTCTGCAGAGCTCTGGGTGACTGCACTGTTTTGATGAGATGAAGGGAAGAGATGGGAGACAATAGGAAGAAGAGGATAGGCAATGGGGAGGGGAGGGTTGAGCTCAGTGGAGGGGAGTGTGAGGGAGGTAGACGGTTCTGGGGCAACAATGAAAGTAACAGCCCCTTCAACAGAAGGGGAGGCGTCAGGGACGAAAAGGGGGGCGTCAGGGACGAGACGGGAGGCGTCAGGGACGAGAGGGGAGGCGTCAGGGACGAGAGGGGAGGCGTCAGGGACGGCGTCAGGGACGAGAGGGGAGGCGACAGGGACGAGAGGGGAGGCGTCAGGGACGAGAGGGGAGGCGTCAGGGACGAGAGGGGAGGCGTCAGGGACGAGAGGGGAGGCGTCAGGGACGAGAGGGGAGGCGTCAGGGACGAGAGGGGAGGCGTCAGGGACGAGAGGGGAGGCGTCAGGGACGAGAGGGGAGGCGTCAGGGACGAGAGGGGAGGCGTCAGGGACGAGAGGGGAGGCGTCAGGGTCGAAAGGGGAGGCGTCAGGGACGAGAGGGGAGGCGTCATGGACGAGAGGGGAGGCGTCAGGGACGAGAGGGGAGGCGTCAGGGACGAGAGGGGAGGCGTCAGGGACGAGAGGGGAGGCGTCAGGGACGAGAGGGGAGGCGTCAGGGACGAGAGGGGAGGCGTCAGGGACGAGAGGGGAGGCGTCAGGGACGAGAGGGGAGGCAACAGCTGCTGCCTGTTGCAGTCTGGCAGATCTGAGGGGTTGTCTGGACTCAGGTCTCCTGGAGGAGTTGACTGGTGTGTCTGGGACTTGAGGAGTGTCAGGAATGCTCTGGCTTGCTGTTATAGGGGCAATAGGGGTCCTTGAGTCAGACATGTTCTGGCTTGCTTCAGCAGGGGTCTGTGTGTCAGGCAGGTTCTGAGTGATTTTAGCTTTAGGGGTTCTTTTGGGCCGTTTGGACACAGGGCTTTTGATCACTTCGGCTGAAGGGAGTGAGACTTGAGGAACCTCTGGCATGTTCTCAGAATATTTCTCAGATTGTTTCAGGGAGGCCTTGGTGAGGCGCTTCGACGAAGGGCTTTTGACGCTTTCCCCAGCAGGGATCGGGGTGAGAGGAGTCTCAGGTGAGACTTGTGGAATCTCAGCCGCGTTCTCAGAAGGGTTCTCAGTCTGTTTCAGAGACGCCTTAGTGGGGCGTTTAGTCTTAGTAGGAGTAGACTCTGGGGTGGTTCTGGCTGGCCGTTCACGCAAACATCTGTCAGAATGTCCAATAGGTCTACCATTCACATATCCACATATAATCATACTCTCTGTATCAATCACTGCAGCTTCCTTCACCCTTGAAGGAATCACTCGTGCTGGAATACCCTGTTTTTCAGAACGCCTGAGAGGCAATTCTCTCTCAACTGCCTTACTGACCTTTTTAGAGGACAAATCAACATGTGTCTTTTCCTCTTCAGGCACATTGTCGCCATCGCCAGGAGCCAAGTCTGGTTCAACCTCGCCCGTTTCCTGCACCTCTATCCTTTCACTCTCCGCGGGAACCTCCATGCCAGCATTTGCTTCTCCTCCAGAGCCCTCAGACGGTTTCTGGTCAATTGAAATTTGAGGTTCCAGAGGCATGGCCTGCACTTTGTCAACTGCACCTGCACCCACTACCTCTTTGTCAACTGCACCTGCACCCACTACCTCTTTGTCAACTGCACCTGCACCCACTACCTCTTTGTCAACTGCACCTGCACCCACTACCTCTTTGTCAACTGCACCTGCACCCACTACCTCTTTGTCAACTGCACCTGCACCCACTACCTCTTTGTCAACTGCACTCACACTCACTACCTCCTTGTCTTCATTGCTCTCCAGGGAAGGGGTCAGTGATGCAGATTCCTGTTGAGTTTCAGAGACAACTTTCTGGCCCTCTGGCACACTCTGCAGCATATCCTGGACAAGCTCAGCTTCTTCTGATGTCTTATCCTGTGATAAGTTTACATCTTTCCCCATCACCACCTGCTCTGGGTTTTCACTTAAAACTATGTAATTGTGTATACTGTTTAAATCCTGATCTGGTGTCTCGACCACAGTCTGAGCTAGATTATCCTCTGGTGCTAGGCTCTGCCTTGGCTGCTCTGAGTTCGTCCCTGTACTCTGCTCGTTATCCACTGGGGGACTCTGTGAAGGAGCAGTCTGCTCTTTGCACTGACTCTGGTCTGTCTGACTAGTCTCAACGATCAGTGCCATCTCACTGGCTGATGCTGCTGCAGCCTCCACATCCCCCGCCACCTCACTTTCAGCTGGAAGCTCGGAAGGAGTTTTCTGACTGACAGTCTCCACAAAACCTCCAACAAAAGGCATATCCCCAAGAGGTAGTCCCTCAGGCTTGCCAGGCACCTGTTTAGGTGTGACCAGAGTGATGGGCTCTGGCATTGGAGTGGGACAGTTGCCACTATCATTGCGGGCAGACGTCTTGGCTAATGTACGGACAGTCTTCAGCTCCCACATTTCTTCCACATACATGTGACCTCGGGTGCTTTTCCTGGCGTTGCGTCGAGGGAGCAGACGGTGCTGCCGTTCCCGGAAACACTCTGTGATTGGTTTGTCGATGTAGACGATGTCGCAGTGGCCAAGATCAGGGTCGGTTACAAACCGACACACTGAGGAAGTGGCCCTAGGCCGATGATAGGAAGACCCCTTTATGGTCTTCCTGGCTGTCCCGGGGGAAACTGGGGGTATGTTGTTGGGGGTCTTTTCAGGTGGACTTTGTTTGACCAGCGTGTCTTTGGTATGTTCAATGGAGCCTCTTTGTCTTGTTGAGCGATCAGCATGATCGTGCCTTTTCACAGAGGAGCCTTGTCCAGCACTGTAAGTATCTGCTCTGGTTGAGGAGTCAGAAATGCCCTGCATTTCTTCCAAAGTACCGGCGCCAGCAGGAAGAGAGGTGGTGAGCACACAGGATAGCTTTTTACCATCAGCCAGGCTGCTGGACTTCATGATTTTGATCTTTAGCGGAGCATGGTCACTAAGACGTTTACTCACACTGTTATCTGCGCTTCTGAACAGTGTTGCCAAAGCCTTAGACTCCCCTGGGCCAGGTTTACGGAGATCCAAGGCCGGCCCAGTGGCCCCAGACACATTTCGTAACACAGCAGTCTGCTCTGGGGCTACCAACCTTTCTTGCCCCTCCGTCGATCCTTTTGGAGTAGAAGCCAGGGGAAGTTTCTGACCAGTCCTCCCCCTCTCTGGGGTCTGCAGGCAAGGTGCAGGGCTAGGACCCTGGAGGGCTCCGTGCTCCACAGACCAAGAGGGTTTGGAGGCAGAAGCTAGCGAAGTACTGGAGGAGGATATAGCCTTAACCTAGAACAAGAACCACCATGGGGTTATTCAATACCTCAGTTTAGTTTTTACATAGACAAATCCAGAGCCCTGTATAGAGCTTTGCCATTGAGGTTTATGGAATTGTTGAATTTACACTACAACTATAGATTTAGGAATTAGAATACTAGAATGAACATTAACCTTATGACAGTATAAAATGGCATCCATTTTGGTAAGGAAGCTGGTCAACCATGGTCAGCCAGTGCTGTGATAATATTATTTGCACATTACCTTTGCTAGCTAGCCAGACAGTTTTAGTGGAATGATTCCAAATGTTTTCAAATTAACAGCCAATATGCCAACATTCCATTCAAACAATGCAGTGAATCGGCTGAAATCAGTTGATGACAGGACTTAGACAAGTTGTACATCCGACAAGTACTGGTATTGGATCTTATAATGAGACACAGCCTTCCAAGAAAACAAACATCCAGACATTTATTGTCTGTTTACATATATTTTAGTGCAGGGATCATCAACTAGATTCAGCCGTGGGACGATATTTTCTTGAGCGCATGGTCAAGGGACCGGAACATAATTACAAATAATTTGTAGACTGCAAATTGCCCGCAAGAAGACCAAACAGATATAATATTTGACTAAAACATAATCATTTCAAACCTTGCTTGCATTTGTATATGATCACGTCTCTCTACGATGTGTAGGCATACTGTAGAACACATTTCCAAAATGAAAATTCCTTGGAGCTGATTCGCCAGTGTTTTTACAGTCCAGCGATAACACAAAATAAAATAAAGAAAAAGGTTCAGAAAACTTAGGGAGAAAAATAAAATCACTGCCAACAGTTTTAGAGGATATTTAGACAAACAAAATATTGGTGCATAATTGTCATAAAACCTGTATAAACTATTTATAATTATAGAACAATATTTTCAGGTGACAATTTCTGAAATATTAAATGCCTTTAATTTCCTGTATAAGTAAAAACAGGAAATGCATCACCTAAGCCTCTATAGCCTATAGACTGGTTTGGACTTCTATATGACCAAAACGGCTCCCATTATTGTACCATTCTGAAACTGAGGGTTTATGTCAGAGATCCTATTAAATTACTAGAGGCTATGACTACAACAGTCTATGGCCGCCATGTTAGCGCCTCAACATTACATGGGGAATATTTCAATAATACTATGTACTAGAACAGTATTCAAAAAGTTGACCCAACTCTCTATATACATGGCTCTGGACAAAACAATCACTCTACAGTACCTCTGTCTTATTTACCTCCTCTGCTGTGCGGTATCTTCTTGTTTACGTATGTATGTATCCTCTGTTGTGTGTGATTTGCAATTTACTTTCAGGGAAAATAACTTTGTCAAATTTTACCGAATTGAAAATGCACAATGAGAGTAATGCCTATACAGACCTCTGTCTGTAGGAAGCCCAGAGCGTCGACAATCTGCCTCTGGTGGTGCAGACAGAGCTTGGTCATGAACTGCTCCAGTGTGGAGGTGGACTGCAGGTCCCGGGCCTTTTCTGTCGTCAGCTCCAGACATTCACTGCAAGACAAACAGGACAAGGATGTTTATATCGTTGTCATGACTATACACGTACGCTTACAAACATGTTCAAAAGCATATGAATTCATTTTCAATCAAAGGTTATTAGAAGGATAAAGAGAAGTCAGACTCAAGGTTAAAACATATGAAGCCCACATGGATTATAATGAGAGTTGTAGCGATAGGTAGGGTGAGGCTGTATGCCTTGTATACCGGGGTATTTTGAAATACCCACAGTATGATTTCAATCCTGTAGAACATTTTTTTTTATGTGGATATTTCTACTTTTTCCAATAAATAACTGCAGTCATCTTACTTACTGACTGTATTGTCCCCATGGGGACATTTTGTTGCAGTGTCATGTACACGTTTAAAGTGCCGTTTCAATACGATAGGAACATTAGCCCAAGCTATTTAGGAAGGATATCACACCTGGCACAAATGATTGTGTAGATGTTTTTCCTGCCGAGGGGTACCCTATATCTGTGCCCAGAGGGGAGTAGTTCACTAGTTTACAGATTGTATTCTTTATTTCAGCCGTTAGATAATGTTTCCATTAGGAAGCTTACCGGTAGTTCACCAAAACAGCTGATTGAGTGAGTCATGTGTTTGTTTACAAAGAAGCACAACCAGCAAACAGAAGCTTCATGAGGTGAGCGATACCTCTGCAGCGCAATTTAGAGAGGTCAAGTTAAACATGAGCAGTGAATTTCTGTCAGCAACACATCTTAGTTACTTAATAGTTCTAACTAAAGATCAATTCTCTCCAGCGGTGTATTCCGTTTGCTAATTTGCTAGCCAAGTGACTCGCCTGCAACATCAAGCTTCTTGAATCTTGGTAGCTGAAGAGACATTCCCCTCCTGGATTAAGATCCCTGCTGTCTAATAGTATTGTGTGTGCAGCAAACTGAGTAGCCCTTTGAAAAACATGCATAACTTCATGAGCTGGGTTGTCCGTCCTTGCAATTAGTTTGCAAGGACGGACAATTCAGAAAGAAATGCTATCATGAAAATGCAACATACTGGGCTGGGTTACATGCTAAGAGAAAAATGATATGGATATAAATGTGAAGGGAAGAAAACTGCCAGAATAAACATGGGGAACAGTAACTGACCCATAATTCAATCATGTTCGGTTTTTGTAAACCCTAAACCAAACGTATTGATTTCACTTGTCCATGTTAGAATTTCCATCTGTCTAGGATATCCTCACATTCAATCCAATCTATAGAATGAACATGGATCCATGACAACAAAGAAGCAGTGGTCATCATCAAAGCCCGTCTGTTGGTCCATCTTGGTGACACCATTCCCAGGTAATTATTTCATAGACAGAACCATGAGGCTTATCATACACATTGCTGGTGGAAAATGTTTACATGTTGATACTATTGACACACCATAGAGTTTAACAAGAGTTAAGGCCGAAATATTGTTCGAGTTGCATAAAAATATAAACTGAATATCAACCCAATTAATGACTGAGTCAGACAATATGACCTTTATTACCAGCCACGGTTTCTAATAGTGTGGGAGGAATGAGAAGCTCATGAGCAGTGTTAAATGTCTTTGCAAAATACGAATATTCACAGCGTTGGCCTAATGAGACATTTGACAGCAATGAGTAGGAGTGCATAATTAGATACACAGTATTTAATTAAATTCATATGTAATCTATTAATTTTATGAAACAAAATCGAGCCCATTACAAAATTGTCAAAAATCCAATGCTAAGTGTTTGTTTGAAAAAGACGACAGAGAACATTACATTTTCACAAAATTTATTAGAAGAATAGGTGATTTTGAAAAGTTAATATTTCGTCCAGTGAATTTGACCTGTTACATTGTTAGAATTCATCTCTTTTTCAAAATGGCATTTTTTCCCTTAAAGGATACATTGAGTAAATTCTTACACTTACACAAAGACAATCATTGGTGCCCCAGGTTCAATGCAACAAACACAAAATTGAGATCATATCAACCACTTCAGTTCAAATATTATAAAGGGGCATATAAGAAGCAGTCATATTTTATTAGTAAAGTTGTCAAATCAAAATTGCATTCAAAAAAATTATAATTTACCAGTGCAATCAAATTAACTTAGTGATCATTATGTTCTCTCTACTAGAAAGACACTTGGACCATAGCCAAGTTCTAATAACATAGTAACCCCCCAAAAAACATTCAGAAATACATTACAATAGAAAACAAAACAAAAATCTGCCAAACTGTGCAAATGGCAATTATTGAAATGAGGTTGTTAGGTTTGTGTGTACCTGTTGTTATCTGAGCATCTGAATACATTAACCATAGAGACTAACGAATCCGAGGCATTTCATATGAAACCGAATTGCTTATAGCCCACTTAAGCTGGAAATAAAACGCACAAAATATTTTGTATTTGATTCTTTTTGAAAAGCCTCCCAGTCCTTTATGTTTGACGTGTATTGTTCCACGCATTGCAAGTCATCACAATTAGTCCAGCGTATAGGGTTGAAAAGAGCTGCTTTCAAACGTTTCAAAAGGAATAACTCGCTATGACAGACTTCATATAGAACAGTCTTAATCTACAAGCCGTAGAGACCAGCAGCAACATGTAGACTACCAAAACCAGCTCTAAATCCAGTGGGTTTAGAGAGAGGGAATAGGAGGGACTGCTCAAAGAGGACATTAACAAAATAAAATCTCCCAACAAAAGGAATCGCAAGTCAAAATCTCTTCTTCTGTTCAATCAATACATATGCGGAAAGACCACTTTGAATCGTTTCTTTAACGATACCTTGCACTCAGAAGGTTCAACTAACGAGTTGTCCAGCTACATCAGTTTAGAAATTAGACTAAAATGCACTATTTAAAAAAAAAAAAAAATCAGGATTCACATTGTTCACAGATGCTCAGAGAGGTTCAAACGTATTCTGTTAAACAGTAGTTAATTATCAACGAGGTGTGATAACTATGGTGTCTGAGGCACTGTGAGCAGGAGAGATTAATGCAGTTTGGCTAACATCTCACCTGAACGGAGTTTACATTGACATTCATTGTGTTTAAATAACTAAAAAGAAAAAAAAGAGGTTCAATTGGATGTTTTTTTTGGCTCACTTGTGGGATCAGCTTCAGTCAAAGAAACCCCCCCACGCCCCCCCCCCAAATCCACATGCAATTAAAAAGCTCAACTGAAACAGACACTGTTAAGCCTAAATTAGTATCTGACCTGTTTTTTGGTGATTGTTGTGTTTTTTTACAGGACTTTAAGTTGCTGCTATGTCTAAATGTGTAGACAGTACCTGAAGGAGTGAGGGGTGTGTTTTATTTTACAGGACTTTAAGTTGCTGCTATGTCTAAATGTGTAGACAGTACCTGAAGGAGTGAGGGGTGTGTTTTATTTGACAGGACTTTAAGTTGCTGCTATGTCTAAATGTGTAGACAGTACCTGAAGGAGTGAGGGGTATGTTTTGTCCCTGAGGGTTTCTATGTCTCGCTCTCTCCACTTTTCTTTCAACATTGTAAGTTAAGATCTGACCACAATAATCTGAATATGTGTACATGACAATTCACACATTTGTGTTTTCTCAACAAAAAAGGAGTGGACGGGAGAGACCAGCAGAAATAGAGCAAGAGACAACAGCAACAAGAATAACAGAAGGGGAAGATATTTCACAAACGCATACAAAACAACTGATGGAAATACACCCCCTTTTTAAACCTTATAATACATAGAGAACACATGGTATGTATGAGTTAATTACACAAATCTTAAGTAGGTCATTGTATAGATCATGGCCGGGACGACTAAGATTTCAAGTTTCAAAGGTTGTCTGTGACAATAATTTGCCTTCCATACACTAGTGTTTCCAACCAATCCTTCACCCACAGGATCAAACCAATTCCACTTTACACATCCAACAGTGTCTTGAATCCACACCGCCAATAATTCAAAATCTCATTCCTTCATACATTGCCCAAAACATAAAAGGTATTTTAAAGTAAAAAGTATATTGAAGTTAATGTCTTCAGAAATGAATACACAAGTACTTTAAATAAGTAGACAAAGTGTATGTACAACAACCCAAACTGTATGTACACATCAGCTTAAAGTCTTTAATCAAAGGTCTTTATGAAGACTGCTTTCATACGGAATCATACCATCATAAAACCTCCACTCAAAACAGAGGAATGGAAATTAGAAAAGCAGTTTTGACATCAGCTGTTGCATACCTCCCTGGATCTGTGATAAGAGCTAAATATAACTATGTATCAAGTAAGGGACACGTTCAAAAGTTTGGGGTCACTTAGACAATTCCTTGATTTTGAAAAGAAAAGCAAATGTTTTGTCCACTAAAATATTATGAAATCGATAAGAAATACAGTGTAGACATTGTTAATGTTGTAAATGACTACTGTAACTGGAGACAGCAGAATATCTACAATGCCTTGCAAAAGACTTCATCCCCTTGGCATTGTTCCATTACAACCTGTAGTTTAAAAATGGATTCTCATTTGGATTTCATGTAATGGACAAACAAAATAGTCCAAATTGGTGAGAAAAATAAAAAGTAAAAACAGAAAAGTGGTGCGTGCATATGTATTCACCCCCTTTGCTATGAAGCCCCTAAATAAGATCTGGTGCAACCAATTACCTTCAGAAGTCACCTAGTTCAATAAAGTCCACCTGTGTGCAATCTAAGTGTCACATGATCTGTCACATGATCTCAGTATATATACACCTGTTCTGAAAGACCCCAGAGTCTGCAACACCACTAAGCAAGCGACACCATGGAGACCAAGGAGCTCTCCAAACAGATCAGGGACAAAGTTGTGGAGAAGTACAGATCAGGGTTGGGTTATAAAAAAATATCAGAAACTTTGAACATCCCACGAAGCACCATTAAATCCATTATTTAAAAAAATGGAAAGAATATGGCAACACAACAAACCTGCAAGAGAGGGCCGCCCACCAAAACTCACGGACCAGGCAAGGAGGGAATTAATCATAAGAGGCAACAAAGATAACCCTGAAGGAGCTGCAAAGCTCCACAGCGGAGATTGGAGTATATGTCCATAGGACCACTAAGCCGTACACTCCACAGAGCTGGACTTTATGGAAGTGGCCAGAAAAAAGCCAATGCTTAAAGAACAAAATAAGCAAACACGTATGATGTTCACCAAAAGGCATGTGGGAGACTCCCCAAACATATGGAAGAAGGTACTCTGGTCAGATGAGACTAAAATGTAGCTTTTTGGCCATCAAGGAAAATGCTTTGTCTGGCACAAGCCCAACACATCATCACACTGAGAACACCATCCCCACAGTGAAGTATGGTAGTGGTAGCATCATGCTGTCCCATGTTTTTCCATCGGCAGGGACTGGGAAACTGGTCAGAATTGAAGGAATGATGGATGGCGCTAAATACAGGGAAATTCTTGAGGGAAACCTGTTTCAGTCTTCCAGAGATTTGAGACTGGGACGCAGGTTCACCTTCCAGCAGGACAATGACCCTAAGCATACTGCTAATAAAACACTTGGGTGGTTTAAGAGGAAACATATGGAATGGCCTAGTCAAAGCCAAGACCTCAATCCAATTGAGAATCTGTGCTATGACTTAAAGATTGTTGTACACCAGCGGAACCCATCCAACCTGAAGGAGCTGGAGAAGATTTGCCTTGAAGAATGGGCAAAAATCCCAGTGGCTAGATGTGCCAAGCTTATAGAGACATGCCTAAAGAGACTTGCAGCTGTGATTGCTGTAAAAGATGGCTCTACAAAGTATTGACTTTGGGTGGCTTGAATAGTTATGCACGCTCAAGTTGTTTGTCTTATTTCACAATAAAAAATATTTTTCATATTCAAAGTGGTAGGCATGTTGTGTAAATCAAATGATACAAACCACCCAAAAAATACATTTGAATGCCAGGTTGTAAAGCAACAAAATAGGAAAAATGCCACGGGGTATTTACACAAGCCACTGTACATAAGTTTACAGAGGTCCATTATCAGCAACCATCACTCCTGTGTTCCAATGCCACATTGTGTTAGCTAGTCCAAGTTTATCATTTTAAAAAGGCTAACACAACGTGGCATTGGAACACAAGAGTGATGGTTGCTGATAATGGGCCTCTGAAAGCCTATGTAGTTATTCCATTTTATTCCAGTTTCCAGCTACAATAGTCATTTACAACATTAACAATGTCTACACCGTATTTCTGATCAATTTGAAATGGTCAAAAAGTGCTTTTCTTTCAAAAACAAGGACATTTCTAAGTGACCCCAAACTTTAACAGTAGTGTATGAGGTTTTAATATAATGTGCATTCTGGAAATATTCAGACCCCTTCCCTTTTTCCACATTGCAGCCTTATTCCAAAATGTCTTAAATCGACACACAATAACACATAATGACAAAGCGAAAACACATTTTTTTAAATAAAAAAATAGAAATACCCTATTTACATAAGAATTCAGACCCTTTGCTATGGAACTCGAAATTGAGCTCAGGTGCATCCTGTTTCCATTGATCATCCTTGAGATGTTTCTACAACTTGGGAGTCCACCTGTGGTAAATTCAATTGACTGGACATGATTTATAAAAAAGGCACACACCTGTATATATGAAGTCCCACAGTTGACAGTGCATGTCAGAGCAAAAACTAAGCCTCAGACAGGATTGTCTTAACACCGATCTGGGGAAGGGGACCAAAAAAAAAAATCTGCAGCATTGATGGTCCCCAAGAACACAGTGGCATACATCAATCTTAAATAGAATAAGTTAGGAACAACCAAGACTCTTCCTAGATCTTGCCACCCTTCCAAACTGAGCAATTGGGGGAGAAGGGCCTTGGTCAGGGAGGTGACCAAGAACCCGATGGTCACTGACAGAGCTCCAGGCTTGGTTTTTGCAGAGTAACTCTGTGGAGAACCTTCCGGAACGACAACCATCTCTGCAGCACTCTACCAATCAGGCCTTTATGTAGTGGCCAGACAGAAGCCACTCCTCAGATAAAAAGGCAAGACAGGCCAATTGGAGTTTACCAAAAGGCACCTAAAATACTCTCAGATCAATGTAAAATGGTTGGCCATTTGATGAATTGTTCAGCAGTCTTATGGCTTGGGGGGGTAGAAGCTGTTAAGGGGCCTTTTGGTCCTAGACTTGGTGCTCCGGTACCGCGCGGTAGCAGACAGAACGGTCTATGGACTTAGGTGACTGGAGTCTGACAATTTTGGGGGTCTTTATCGGACACTGCCTAGTATAGGTCCTGGATGTCAGGAAGCCCCAGTTATGTGCTGGGCCGTACGCACTACCCTCTGTAGTTCCTTACGGTCAGATGCCGAGCTGTTGCCATACCAGGCGGTGATGCAACCTGTCAGGATGCTCTTGATGGTGCATTTATAGAACCTTGAGGATCTGGGGACCCATGACAAATCTTTTCAGTTTCCTGAGAGAAAAGGTGCTGTCGTGCCCCCTTCACAACGGTCTTGGTGTGTCTGGACCATGATAGTTTGTTGACCCGCTTCATTTCAGCCTAGTTTATGTTAATTGGGGCCTGATCGGCCCTCCTTTTCCTATAGTCCAGAATCAGCTCCTTTGTCTTTCTCACATTGAGGGAGAAATAAGTGTGTGAATTGGATCATTTTCCTGTCCTGCTAAGCATTCACCATGTAAAAAGTATTTTGGGCGTCAGTAAAAATGTATGGATTAAAAAGGAATGTAGTGAAGTAAAAATTCAAATATAAAGTAGAGTACAGATACTTTAAAGTACTTGACTCCATTGGTTATTACAGACTTGGTCAGGGATTGAAAATGTCAGTGAAGACACTTCCCAGTTGGTCCGTGCATGCTTTGAGTACACTTGCTGCTAATCCATCTGGCCCCGCGGCTTTGTGAATGTTGACCAGTTTAAAAAGGTCTTCGTCACGTTGGCTATGAAGAGCGTGATCACACAGTTGTCCGGAACAGCAGGTGCTCTCAAGCATTCTTCAGTGTTGCTTGCCTCGAAGCGAGCATAAAAGGCATTTAGCTCATCTGGTTGAATCACGTCACTGGGCAGCTTGTGGCTGGGTTTCCCTTTGTCGTCCATAATAGTTTTCAAGCCCTGCCACACCTGACAAGCGTCTGAGCCAGTGTAGTAGGATTCAATCTTAGTCCTGTATTGATGCTTTGCTTGTTTGGTGGTTTGTCTGAGGTCATGGTGGGATTTCTTAGAAGCGTACGTACTGGAAAGCAGCAGCAGCAGCTCTAGTCTTTAGCTCGATGCGGATGTTGCCAGTAATCCATGGCTTCTGGTTGGGATATGTACGTATTGTCACTGTGGGGATGACTTCGTCAATGCACTTATTGATGAAGCCAGTGACTGAGGTGGTGTACTCCTCAATGCAATTGGATGAATCCCGGAACATATTCCAGAGCTAGCAAAACAGTCCTGTAGTGTAGCATCCGTGTCATCTGACAACTTCCATATTGAGCGTGTCACTGGTAAAAATCGTAGATGGTCCAGTTTGTTTTCTAATGATGACACGGTGGCCAATAATACCGAGGGTAGTGATGGTTTATCTACTCGGTGAATTCTTACAAGGCACCCCGCCCTCCTCCTCCTCTATCTCCGTTTTTTCCCCACGAGGATGACAGGGATTTGGGCCGTGTCTTGACAAAGCAGTATATGCTTCGCGTCGGACTCATTAAAGAAAAAATAATACTCATCCAGTTCGAGGTGAGTAAGCACTGTTCTGATGTCCATGAGCCTGTAAAACGGCAGCCGTCCCCTCTGGCGCCATTATCAACCTTCCAAGACAATGACACTACGCACACAGCCAAGACAATGGAGAAGTGGCTTCGGGACAAGGCTCTGAATGTCCTTGAGTGGGCCCAGCCAGAGCCTGGACTTGAACATCTCTGTAGAGACCTGAAAATAGCTGTGCAGTGACGCTCCCCATCCAACCGGACAGAGCCTGAGAGGATCTACAGAGAAGAATGAGAGCGTCATACCCAAGAAGACTTGAGGCTGTAATCGCTGCCAAAGGTGCTTCAACAAAGTACTGATTAAATGGTCTAAATACTTATGTAAACGTGATATTTCAGTGTTTTTTTATACATTTGCAAAAATGTATAAAAACCTGTTTTTGCTTTTCATTATGTGATATTGTGTGCAGATTGGAGGGGAAAAACAATTGAATCCATTTTAGAATAAGGCTGTAACATAACAAAATGTGGAAAAAGTCAATGAATACTTTCTGAATGCATCTGTAAAATCTGTCTGCGTGTATAGTTTGGTATAATTAGTGTTAAGACTATTTTTATAAATACTGCAGGAATCAAAAGGACTACAACTATCTTGTCAAGAAACATCATCTCATTGACCTGAAGGGTGTGCAAGCTTCTGAAAAGCTTCTCATCGAAGCATTGGAGTGTGAAGGGTCCATTTACATTTCTGACTTATTGGGAAGAACGCCTACAAGCTATTCAATCAAAAACACATTAGTAGAAACACGGACAAAAACCAACAACCAAAGATCGAAAAACATGAACACCCTCACCTTTAAAATATGAGTCAATTAGGGTGCATTCCACTTTTACAGAACCTTGAAATATTTACAAAAAGCGTACCAACCCAGTCCTTCAATTTTCAGTGGTGTTGTATAATAGATCTCATCCAAGAAAATATTTGCTAATATCAACCTTTGCCAAGTGGTATTCACATCTCCTTACATAAATAATTTTGTAGCTTAATTAACCTGATGGGCCATGGACAGCAAATCGCAAAGCTGTTGACAACAAGATTACGGAATACATCTAAAGCAGCGAGTCAACAAACAGCTAGCGGAGTTCAACACGTACTGCAAAAAAGCATTGGCCCATATCCTTCGCTTGTGTTTATGGGAAATTGCTCCATACTGCCTCAAGAAGTAAGATGTATTTGATGCAGGTTCAGTCCTTTTCTACAGATGAGGTAGCAGAAACCAACAGAGTGGCTGCTGTGGATTTCTGTCATTTTAACATTAAAACAAGTTCCACAAGGGTTGTGTTAACACGGAAACTGTTTGTGTATTGTGGAAGAACGGACCGCATGCAAAAGGCTAATAAAAAACCTTGAATTTCTCTCCAAATAGTCTAATCTTGTCTCAGTAACTGGATTTATAAATGTCCATTTTATGGCAGCGACTACGTAGGAGCAAGGCTCCGTGATTGTCATGGTAACACAGAAAAGCCTTGCAACTGTTTAATTTGATTAAAAAGTAACTCACTTTGATTTGTTTACCTTTTTGTTGTCAATCCCATCGAATCCACTTATAAAAACAGACTCATCCTCAAAACAAAGATGTAATCTTGATTAGTTTCCGATGACCAATTACAATGAAATGAAATCATAACCCAAATCTATTGCAACTACTGTGAAGCATATGTCTCGACTTGAGGGTTATCACAGTTGGTTTGCAAGTTCATCAAAAGCTTTCTACATATACAGTACCAGTCAAAAAAGTTGACTCCTCATTCAAGGGTTTTTCTTTATTTTTTCATCTAAATTGTAGAATAATAGCAAAGACATCAAAACCCATGTGGGTTTTAGTAGTAAAAGAAAAAAAGGTGTTGAATCAAAATATATTTTCTATATTTGAGATTCTTCAAAGAAGAAAACCTTTGCCTTGACAACAGCTTGCACACTTTGCATTCTCTCAACCAGCTTCATGAGGAATGCTTTTCCAACAGTCTTGAAGGAGTTGCCATGTATGCTGAAAACTTGTTGGCTACTTTTCCTTCACTCTGTGGTCCAACTCATCCCAAACCATCTCAAATTGGTTGAGGTCGGGTGATTGTGGAGGCCAGGTCATCTGATGCAGCACTCCATCACTCTCCTTGGTCAAATAGCCATTACACAGCCTGGAGGTGTTTTAGGTCATTGTCCTGCTGAAAATCAACAGATGGGATGGCGTATCGCTGCAGAATGCTGTGGTAGCCATGCTGGTTTAGTGTGCCTTGAATTCTAAATCAATCACAGACAGTGTCACCAGCAAAGCTCCCCCACACCATAACACCTCCATGGTTCACAGTGGGAAAAACACACGCGGAGATCATCCGTTCACTTACTCTGCATCTCACAAAGACACGGCAGTTGGAACCAAAAATCTCAAATTTGGACTGAGACCAAAGGCGGATTTCCACCGATCTAATGTCCATTGCTTGCGTTTCTTGGCCCAAGCAGGTCTCCACTTCTTATTGGTGTCCTTTAGTAGTGCTTTCTTTGCAGTCATTTGGCCATGAAGGCCTGATTCTCTAAGGCTGGTAACTCTAATAAATGTATCCTCTGCAGCAGAAAAGTTCTTTAAATTTTCCAGATTGACTGGCCTTCATGTCTTAAAGTAATGATGGACTGTCATTTCTCTTTGCTTATTTGAACAGTTTTTGCCATAATATGGACTTGGTCTTTTATCAAATAGGGCTATATTCTGTATACCCACCCTACCTTGTCACAACACAAATGATTGAATGCATTAAGAAAGAAAGAAATTCCACAAATTAACTTTTAAAAAGGCACCCCTGTTAATTGAAATGCATTCCAGGTGACTTCCTCCTGAAGCTGGTTGAGAGAATGCCAAGCGTTTGCAAAGTAATCATCAAGTCAAAGGGTGGCTACTTTGAAGAATCTCAAATATAAAATAGCTTTTTTGGTTACTGCATTTTTTGATATGTGATATTTCATAGTTGACGTCTTAACTATTATTGTACAATGTAGAAAATAGTACAAAAATAAAGAAAACCCCTTGAATGAGTCGGTGTGTACAAGCTTTTGACTGACATACATTGCACATTTAAAAAGTAACATTTACAGTAGATTCATACTAATTAGTTAACCTAGTAGTCAACTATATTTATTTTCACTATACTTATATACACCTGAAAGACTAAAGGAAATGTCAGAGATTCTGAAATGTAATGTTGTCCAAAAAATTAAAAAACTGAAAAGGAGCAGCCTTGCTTAAGGAAAGTTCTTGTTTTTTGCATTTCATTTCATGCATTTCATGTGATATCAGTTAAGTTTGACCAATTATCTAAGAGTTTGTAGCTGTGTGTTCACAGTGGGCCAAAATCAAATCCTTGGTCTAATATTCTGAAATGTCCTGAGGTATAACTGTCGATAGGGTAAGTAGTACTCACAGCAGTTTTGCCAAATTCACAGCGGGACGCCATGTTGCTGCTTCCGAGCGTTCTAGTCACGATGAGTATTTGGATTCTAGTTCTGATTGTAGAATTAGATAAGTAAACATCGTGTACAATTCTGAGATATCCATAAATTGTTATTGGTCGGTATTACCAAGGAGGAGCAAATACGGCATCCATTGAATGTGATGTTTTCTAAAAACATCACGATGTTTAAACTGCAATGGGCTTCAGCATATTCTACACTTCTCCAAAGAATTTCCTTAGTGCTATGCGCCACATGGCGAAACCTTTGAAACCGTTGAGACTCATCAATTTACTGCACCTTAAAGCTGCAATCTAACACGTGAATAAAACCAATCTTTAAATACATCGTTTTTTTAAATGTTTTAAGAACAAACATTTCCACCTGTCCCTTGTCCTGGTCTTCTTCTGTTAAGCAGGGACAGACATCACTAGAGGGAACGAAACTACCCGACTTCACACCTGAAGTTTGTTGTGCCAACTGCAGCGCCGCACAGATTTAAACTGTCCAGGAGGCTCAAACTGGTAAACAAATGCTCGGTTAAGGTAAGTTGTGAGAACATCTGATAAGAGTCATATATTTATCAGTCAATGGTAAGACATCCCAAAAGTGTCTGTTCGCAGACAACAAAAAATGAAAATGTACCCCTTTTCAGATGATTCTGAGTAAGATACAAGAGGCATGGAAATAAGTAGGAGATATACATCTGAGTGAGGTATGTTTGTGTATAGATATCTAACATAGTATATACATTTCTGATAAAGATAGAAATATACACATTCACACAAGTACTGCAGCCACACACAAACATTACCCTGAGTTGTGGTGAAGGCTACAGGTAAACACAGGTAAAGAAATGTCCCAGTCACACAGCGGAAAGACATCTGAGTGGTTGTAACTCTGCCGTGCTTTTGGAGAGTATAAACGGTTAGCTTGCGTCACAAAAACAATGTGCAGGCTTCAATGAGGCAGAAGTCGTGTGATTCTGGATGGCCAGACTGCTAGCAACAATGACAAGAAACTGCCACCTGGGGAATTGTGGGTGGCGTGTTTTAGCTAGTTTGATGTCTTTGATACAATGTCTTGTTTTGAGGTGTTTTGACTGATGTCACATCTATGCTAATAAAGCCAAAATTCACTAGCTAGCTCACCAACAACTGACATGTATTTCAGAGAAAAGTGCTCATTGTGCAAATGTACGTTTCAATACACATGAGACAAAATATAGTTTACGTGTCAACAATCTAGGCCAAACCAGTTTCTCTATAGTGATTTTTTAGCTAAACAGCCAACACGTCTATAGCTGAGGTTTGGTTGGTAACTAAGGAGGTGAAATTGCAGACAGAGGATTCTGTTCTCCCAACAAACAAAAACATACAACCTCACATTAAGATTTTCAGTAGTTGCAGGCATCCTTGCAACCACATATTCTTTCTGCTGTAGTTTGGTCTATTCAATCTCAGGTGTGCATTTGCTGAACAGTGACAGGGAACGAGATTGTGAGCTTAAAGTCAAACACTGGTTGACAAAGTAAAATAAACATTATAAACCCCCATTTAGGTGGTCAAATATGAATAGAGTTTCAAATAGAAGCCTTGATTCTACATGTCGAGGGCTGAACATGCGTCATCATTATGACCCAAACAAAGAAATTAGGTTGGTGAATCCAACCCAAATGTCTCCAACCTTAGTGCTACAAGGTCTGCAGGCTTTTGATTCAGCTGGCCTCCAATAAGACCATACATTTCCTGTAGTTCTACAGGACCTGGGTTGCAGGCCGTTGGCTCAACCCGAAGTGCTGCAATAACTAGAGTACTCCTAGAAGACAGTAAGGGGTGCCACTGATCAATATAGAACTCTGAAGACAATTGGGCTTGGTCCAATGGCAATTTTGCCAACACATCACACATTATATTAGTCAAATAGTAAAAATATTAGATTATGTTAGCACCGTATCTAAAGCAGTTTCAGGATGAACCGTTAAAATATTGTTTGATATCCTTATACAGCACAAACAAGCTTCATGAAACACTGCCAAAACATATTTCAAATATGGAGTGTTTCAACAATGTCTAGGACAACGTCGAGGGGCAGAGACTATTTAGTGTTTGATTGATTTAGACAACAGCTACTTATAGGCTTACCAAACATATTGAAACAATTAAAGAGCTAAGATGAATAGGTCAGATTGATTCACGGGGTAGATCACAGTAAGTAGAAGTGCATTTGGAATAAATCAACATACCTAACTGATCAATTGTGTACTAGCTATATAGACTCCACAGGAGGTTGGTGGCACCCTAATTGGGGAGGACGGGCTTGTGGTAATGGCTGGAGCGGAATGGTATCAAACACATGGTTTGATGCCATTTCATTTGCTCTGTTCCAAACATTATTATGAGCCATCCTCCCCTCAGCAGCCGCCCCTGATAGACTCCTCTGTCATTGCCACTGCCTGGCAAATGCAAATGATTACCTGGTCTAGGAAAAAACATCACATATCATCAAGTACTGAATCTCTTTCAATCGTGACTTTATTCGTCGGGGGAGAGGCGTGTACTGAGCAGCTGCCTGCCGTTCTCTCCAGATGCTGACACAGACTGAAGGTCCATGGTCGCATACAGAGCTTCTTGGCTCTCTGGGGCCTCCGTATCCTCCGGTTCCTCCATGTGGCTCATCAGCTTCAGCTTCTTCTTGGGTGGATGTTTCAGGGTGCCAAGGCGCTCCTTGACTTTATACTCCAGCGTGCTGTGAGGGATCCCGTAGACGGTCTGAGCCTTGGACACGCTCATCTTCCCCTCCATCACCACTCCGATAGCTTCCTCTAGCAGCTCTGCGTTGTACTGACGGTATCGTCCCCTCTTTTTCCTCAGATGCATGTTGCCGAGGTCTGCCTCGGGGTCAGAGGTAGGATACTGCCCCCCAGAGGCAGGGCGGTCTGCATCGGATGAAGCCCAGTACTCCCTCTCTCCTCCACTGCTTCCCAGGCGGCTGTGTTTGGGCAGGATGGACCTCTGCCTCTTCCCCAGGCTGTTCTCACTGTGGTGGCTGGGGAGTCTGTAGGGATCAGAGCTCTGGGAGCCCAAGCAGAAGTCCATCCCCAGGCCTCTCACCTGGGGGATTTTGAGGTCAACGGTCGGGGAATGGGAAAGAGAGATGCCCGGGTCTCTGGGGGCCTCCTGGATGAATGCCTTCCCACAGGAGGGCGACTTGGTGAAGAGCCCTGCAGCCTCCAGCAAGCTGGGTAGGTCTTTGAGGTGGTCTCCAGCTCTGCTGTTGGCCCGGAGCTTCAGGAGGGCTCCGAAGTGGGTCTTGGAGGCCCAGGACGGAGAGCCGTACCTGGAAAGGAGAGAGAGGTGGTCGAAGGGTCTGGACATCTGGTTCTGGTTGGGAGACAACTCTGGGCTGGAATATAGGTTCACTTCCTGTTTGATGTGCAGGGCGTGACAGAGAGGCGAGGGGGGCTTTAAAGGGACAGAGTGGCTGAAATTCTCCCTCCTCCCATCCTGCAGGCTCCACATAGGCAGCCCGGCCTGTCCGTCAGCACTCAGGGAACGCCTGATTGGATGGAAGGAAATTGGGTGTAAGCAGAGCTTGCACAGTGCTTTAATGTTTCTCTCGCTAGGGGAGGATGGGTTGGGGGAGGGAAGATGAGGCCACTCCTTTATTGGTTGATCTTGCTTAGGTAACATCATATTATAAAATATATACGTCTGTGAGTGTGCGCTACTTTTAAGAACAAAAAAGGCTCAAGGTTTGGGAATTTGTTTATTTTGGCTTCGCATTTTATTACAAATTATGCGTCAGTCCAACATAACAATAAGAAAAAAAATATGCGGAACAAGAAAATCAAAAGAAAAATATGAAATCTAAAAAAAAAGTTCATGTCCAGCTCTGTTCAGATAGGGCAGGAGAGTGAGGGGGGCATGTTGGTCATTAGTCCTGTCCATATAGCTCAGGGGGAGGGAGGTGGCATGTGGTCATTAGTCCTGTCCATATAGCTCAGGGTGGAGGGGGAATGTTGTCATTAATCCTGTCCATATAGCTCAGGGGGAGGAAGGCATGTTGGTCATTAGTCCTGTCCATATAGCTCAGGGGAGGGAGGAGGGCATGTTGGTCATTAGTGCCTGTCCATATAGCTCAGGGGGAGGGAGGAGGGCAATGTTGGTCATTAGTCCTGTCCATATAGCTCAGGGTGGGAGGGGGGCATGTTGGTCATTAGTCCTGTCCATATAGCTCAGGGGGAGGGAGGTAGGGCATGTTGGTCATTAGTCCTGTTCCATATAGCTCAGGGGGGAGGAAGGCATGTTGGTCATTAGTCCTGTCCATATAGCTCAGGGGGGAGGGGGGCATGTTGGTCATTGTCCTGTCCATATAGCTCAGGGGGGAGGGAGGAGGGCATGTTGGTCATTAGTCCTGTCCATATAGCTCAGGGTGGAGGGGGGCATGTTGGTAACAGATACAGAGCAGGGCACGATGACCGTGTTGCCAAATGACTAATGCTAACCTAGCGATAGCCCTTAGCGAGTGACGTTACCACTGAACAAGCACAGCAATAAAAGAGTAAGCCATCAGTATGGGATGTTATAGGGCTACTTACTGTACATAAACACTCACAATATCAACCTGACAAGTACTGTTACTAAGAAAAACATCTGAAATACTTGTCTGCAAGGTCAGCACTCAAGGCACACACAGAATGTGTGACAGAACATAGCAAATCATCAGGTCTTATTGAGTGAACATGATTACATTAAATTGATGGGTGAATGATTGATTTGTGATGAGAGGAAATAATGACGGACACCGAGGCAAATAAAATAAGCATGCGCTTTACTGTTGCTAATGCACTAGCAGGCATAAACCAATATATTATGACTTGACAGGTGTCTGTTTTTTTTTGCACTTCTAAATATTCCCTCCACCTTCAAATCAGTTCTCCATCTCACCTCAGCTTTGAAATATCATTTCAGAGAGAAAATGGGGGAGAAAGAGAGAGATTGGTAGATACTAGATATATGGACCTATACATCTGTGGATCTCTGTATACAGAGCTGTACATTCTGAACAGCTTTACCACAAGCAGCTGGCTCTCTTCCTTCCTTCACCCACTCCCTCCCTCCCTCACACTCACCCTTCACCCACTCCCTCACACTCACTCACTCACTCACCCACCCTTGCTTGCTTCCTTCCCTCCACCTTCCTTCCTCACTCCCCTCCCTCCCTTCACTCGCACCCTCCCTTCATTCACCCACCCCGCCTTCCTTCACTTCCCTCCCTCCCCCTCGTGTCCTTCCCTTCCTTCACCCCTCCCTTCCCTCCCCCTCGTATCCTTCCCTTCACCCCCCTCGTATCCTTCCCTCCCCCTCGTGTCCATCCCTTCACCCCCCTCCCTTCCTTCCCTCCTCCTCATGTCCTTCCCTTCCTTCACTCCCTCTAAAGAGAGGAGTGTAGCTAGAGAGCGAAGAAACTGGTGCTTAATTAATCCAAATTAAAAATGATTTCCGCTGTGTTCCCCTTCAAATGCACTAACATCCATACCGCGGTGTGATGATATCATGAGGCATTGCCCTAGGGCAAAACACAAGACTTTACTGGATTAAAGATTTTACATTATTTTTTACCTTGAAATGTAGGTCAATGTAAACCATTGACCACCATGCAGTGTAATTAGTAGAACGGAAAGCTCTACGGGTTAGGGGTTTATTTGGATTATTCCTAAAGATCCATTGGAATATTAACTACATCTTATTGTGTATTTAAAAGGAATACAATAATAATAATAATAATAATAATATAATGTCTCCTGATACCAAAGCATTTCCTTCAAGATGTGAAGATGCACATATAAAACCACTAATGTCACACAGTCAAATCAACACGCACACCATGCATCTCCCCAGGACCAGAGATGGTGACCATCGCTTCATGAGCTCCTACAGGTTATTATAAACTGTTGTTTGAACAGGTTGGGGAGTGAGCTATGGTAAAGCCCTACGGGAAGTAGAAACAGAAAGTTGGTCTTACCCTTTAAGAGTGGACGTCTGGGAAAGATGTGGGCTGCGGAGCGATGGTGTGCTGCTTTTGGACCGTCCCTTTTTGACTGACAGGTCCAGGACTCCATCTAGGTACAGGACACAAGGATTAGCGCAGTACGTGAGCAAAAGGGTTTAATATATTCCCAGTATTTTACAAAACGTTCCATCCCAAGAATAAATCCTTCTCCCGGGTAACCCAGTATTTCCCGCCAAAACCGGAAGGGTCTTTCAAAAGCATTATAAAGCATTGAAATACACTTTGATCAGCATGAAAATTCAAACCTGATGCTACCTCAGCCTGATAAGCCAAATATGTCATATATTTTACGAGCCGTACATTAACAACATTTAAAGAGCCCAAGCCCAAAAAAGGACAAATGTTTGTGCTGTTAACGAATAAATATATGATATAGGCTACTGCACATTACGCACGACAGGAAAACATACAAATCCATAGATGTAGCTAGCTACAGTTGAAGTTGGAAGGTAACATACACCGATGTTGGAGTCATTAAAACTAGTTTTTCAACCATTCCACAAATTTCAAGTAGGTTAGGACATCTACTTTGTGCATGACAAGTTATATTTCCAACAATTGTTAACAGACAGATTATTTCACTTATAACTCACTGTATCACAATTCCAGTGGGTCAGAAGTTTACATATACTAAGTTGACTGTGCCTTTAAACAGCTTGGAAAATTCCAGAAAATTAGTTCATGGCTTTAGAAGCTTCTGATAGGCTAATTGACATCATTGAGTCAATTGGAGGTGTATCTGTGGATGTATTTCAAAGTTTACCTTCAAAATTCACCCAACTTATTGTGGGAAGCTTGTGGAAGGCTACCCGAAACGTTTGACCCAAGTTAAACAATTTAAAGGCAATGCTACCAAATACACCCTATTAGTATGTAAACTTCTGACCCACTGGGAATGTGCTGAAAGAAAAAAGCTGAAATAAATAAATTCTCTACTATTCTACTGACATTTCACATTCTTAAAATAAAGTGGTGATCCTAATTGACCCAAGACAGGGCATTTTTACTAGGATTAAATGTTAGGAATTGTGAAAAACTGAGTTGAAATGAATTTGGCTAAGGTGTATGTAAACTTCAGACTTCAACTGTATGTGCTCTCTTGGGTAAATACATTAAACTAGCTCCATTAAGCTAATCTTTTTGAGTGTGAACTGTATTACATGGACTGGAATTACGCACATCATTCAAACCAGGATAATGCAAAAGAGAACATGTGATTCTGGTGCAGCACATGCTGCCTACAAAGTTAAATGTAGCCTGTAGGCTAGCACATTTTGAAATATAAAAATGTGGCCCATTTCTATATCGAGTATGCTGACGCATATGTAGCTTTCATAATATTTCCCTAATGTTATTAGTCTACCTCTTTCGCTTAATTCCTTCCTCGCTAAGTTAACAGTTAAGGACAACAAAACTTATTTCATTAATCTTCATCATGCTAATGACATCCCTGAATAGTATAGGACTAGAATTAGATGCAGAAGGCTTTCACGTCTCTTCAAGAAGATTGAATGGTTCTGGTTCTGAATGAATAACCGCCATCGCGTGTTCACTCTTCTTTTAAAGTACCTGAGAGTTCTATTGGCTGCTGAATTTAACATTCAGCAAAAAAAAAGAGCTTGCATCCCTCTTCGTATAGTCTATTGGTATAATGCTAAAATAAATTACATCCAGCAAGCTATTCTAGTGTAGCTTTTCATGCTTGGGACTCCAAGAGCTAAGGAGTGGTTTTTAAGGAGAGGTCAGCGGAGAACAGGTCCTTGTGTATTGAGCAAGAGACATAATCTATAAGCTTATTATGCATACCCCATCATTAATTAGCTAAATATAAGGCCAATACAGCAGTGAATGTAAATATGAAAGATGTAGGCTAGGACATCAATATATAGGGCTATACATACACACATATACACATCTAGAACAGGGTTATCTATTTTGGATGCAATTTGAATAGAGTTGGAGAGAGAGAAAGACAGTGTTTGCAAGTGCACTGATTTAAACAACAATATTAGAGTGAGAGTCTGTTTAAAAACTCTGCAATTAAAAAATAATCTTTACAATGAAAAAACAAGGTGACCCTCGAAAGCCAGATGGAGATGGTAAATTAGATGCACATTTGGTCTATATGTTATGGTATCATAGGCTATGCAGCAGCAAATGTACCTGTCAGAAGGGAATAAAAGTTAGCATGGTGAGATGATAAGTCTACATGCATTGTGAACTGCGCTCCATACTGAGATGGGCTGTCTGTCCCCACCCTGAGGGTTGGTTCATCATGCAGAGGATATAGAGAAGGCAGATTAAGGCATTGCATATAATTTAACAGTTCCATATCACGCCATGCTGTTCATACAAATCATTTATTATAATTTACCAGTATCTGGCAGTTACTTATCCGGGGAAAAAGGAGTGGTTTTGGGTGGTAAATTCCTATAAATCTCAGTAACCAGGTTCCCATCATTCAACCCTAGTGTGCAGTACAGTAGTGTATTGAATCTGCTGGTACCTTGTTCTGCAGGCTGTGGCGGGAACCTCTTGAAAGTTAGGAAGAGGTTACTTTACATCAAATATATTACCAGTACAAGTGTGTCTGCTCGGTCAGTCTACTACCAGCACTAGTGCATCTGCTGCTACCTTGTTCTACAGGCTGTGGCAGAGGCTTCTTGACAGTGAGGTCGAGAGGCAAGTCCTGGTCGGCCATCAGCAGCTTGGAGAGGACGGGGTTCTGGCTGGGTACGGAGGGGGTAGCAGTACCACCAGGGCTGGCAGCTGGGGGCACCGTGGGCAGCGAGGGGGGAGGAGGCAGGCTTTGGTCTGAGTGGGGACCAGGCCTGGGAGTGGAGCGGCTGTCCGGAGTAGAGGAACTACTTTTTGAGGTATATTCTGCAGCAAACTGGCGGATCATCCTCTGCATTATGTCCAGAGCCACTCCTGGAATGTGCGGGTCTGAGAAGCTGGGCACATCTGAGGGAGGGACAGGGGAAAATAACATTATAAAGACATCTGTAGAGACGGTTGACCCTAAGCCCGTGAGCGAAAGCCATCTCAACCAAAGCAACAGTTTCTCAAATGTAACTAAGAGCACACATGGTCCTGTTAGATATTCCTGTCGATACACAATCTTACAGAAATTGCTGTAACAAATATAGTTCTTCGTAAGTAAAGACCTACCTTTTTTGTAGAGGACTGCATTAAAAAATTCCTCTGCTTGTTTCTCAAGTCTGTTGATCTTGGTCTGGTCTTTGACCAGCAGGGGTTCAGCCCCACTCTCCAACCCCTGGTTGTTCAGGCCAACTAAGTGCTCCTTGGAGAAGAGAGAAACCAGAAACAAATGGATTAGCGTCTTAGCAGCAGAAGTGACATGCTGTGGCATATGGTAGACACGTACTTAACTTCTTGGTGACTGGGGGCAGTATTGAGTAGCTTGGATGAATAAGGTGCCCAGAGTAAACAGTCTGCTACTCAGCCATAAAAGCTAGAATATGCATAGAATTAGAAAATTTTGAAAGAAAATACTCAAGTTTCTAAAACTGTTTGAATGATGTCTGAGTATAAACAACTCATATGGCAGGCGAAAACCTGGGAAAAATCCAACCAGGAAGTGGGAAATCTGAGGTTTGTAGTTTTTCAACTCATTGCCATTCCAATATACCGTGTCTGTGGGGTCATTTTGCACTTCCTAAGGCTTCCACTAGATGTTAACAGTCTTTAGAACCTTGTTTGAGGCTTCTACTGTGAAGTGGGAGCGAATGAGAGGGGATTGAGCCAGGTGTCTGGCAGATTGCAACGAGCTCGTGACACGAGGTCATGTGAAAGTTAGCTTGCGTTCCATCGCTTTTCTACAGACAAAGGAATTCCCCAGTTGGAACATTATTGAAGATTTATGATAAAAACATCCTAAATATTGATTCTATACTTCTTTTGACATGTTTCTACGACCTGTAATAGAACTTTTTGGACTTTTCGTCCGACCTTTCGGCTGGACTTGCACGCGCGTTTGTTTACCAAACACCCTAACAAAAGAAGGTATTTGGACATAAATGATGAACTTAATCGAACAAATATAAATATATATATATACACTGCTCAAAAAAATAAAGGGAACACTTAAATAACACAATGTAACGCCAAGTCAAATCACACTTCTGTGAAATCAAACTGTCCACTTAGGAAGCAACACTGATTGACAATAAATTTCACATGCTGTTGTGGAAATGGAATAGACAACAGGTGGAAATTATAGGCAATTAGCAAGACACCCCCAATAAAGGAGTGGTTCTGCAGGTGATAACCACAGACCACTTCTCAGTTCCTATGCTTCCTGGCTGATGTTTTGGTCACTTTTGAATGCTGGCGGTGCTATCACTCTAGTGGTAGCATGAGACGGAGTCTACAACCCACACAAGTGGCTCAGGTAGTGCAGCTCATCCAGGATGGCACATCAATGCGAGCTGTGGCAAGAAGGTTTGCTGTGTCTGTCAGCGTAGTGTCCAGAGCATGGAGGCGCTACCAGGAGACAGGCAGGTACATCAGGAGATATCTCCGCCTTTGTGCAAGGAAGCGAGGGAGGAGCACTGCCAGAGCCCTGCAAAATGACCTCCAGCAGGCCACAAATGTGCATGCGTCTGCTCAAACGGTCAGAAACAGACTCCATGAGGGTGGTATGAGGGCCCGACGTACACAGGTGGGGGTTGTGCTTACAGCCAAACACCGTGCAGGACGTTTTTCATTTGCCAGAGAACACCAAGATTGGCAAATTCGCCATTGGCGCCCTGTGCTCTTCACAGATGAAAGCAGGTTCACACTGAGCACATGAGACAGATGTGACAGTCTGGAGACGCCGTGGAGAACGTTCCGCTGCCTGCAACATCCTCCAGCATGACCGGTTTGGTGGTGGGTCAGTCATGGTGTGGGGTGGCATGTCTTTGGGGGGGCCGCACAACCCTCCATGTGCTCGCCAGAGGTAGCCTGACTGCCATTAGGTACCGAGATGAGATCCTCAGACCCCTTGTGAGACCATATGCTGGTGCGGTTGGCCCTGGGTTCCTCCTAATGCAAGACAATGCTAGACTTCATGTGGCTGGAGTGTGTCAGCAGTTCCTGCAAGAGGAAGGCATTGATGCTATGGACTGCCTGTTCCCCAGACCTGAATCCAATTGAGCACATCTGGGACATCATGTCTCGCTCCATCCACCAACGCCACGTTGCACCACAGACTGTCCAGGAGTTGGCGGATGCTTTAGTCCAGGTCTGGGAGGAGATCCCTCAGGAGACCATCGGCCACCTCATCAGGAGCATGCCCAGGCGTTGTAAGGAGGTCATACAGGCACGTGGAGACCACACACACACTACTGAGCCTCATTTTGACTTGTTTTAAGGACATTACATCAAAGTTGGAGCCGTAAATTTTGAGTGCGACTTCAAATCCAGACCTCCATGGGTTGATAAATTAGATTTCCATTGATAATTTGTGTGATTTTGTTGTCAGCACATTCAACTATGTAAAGAAAAAAGTATTTAATAAGAGTATTTCATTCATTCAGATCTAGGATGTGTTATTTTAGTGTTCCCTTTATTTTTTTGAGCAGTGTATATCTCTTTGGCTGTTTTGGTCTCTGAGCGCCGTACTCAGATTATTGCATGGTGTGCTTTAAAAAAAATCTGACACAGCACTAAGGAGACGTTTATCTAAAATTCCATGTATAATAGTTGTATTTTTCATCAATGTTTATCATGAGTATTTCTGTAAATTGATGTGGCTCTCTGCAAAATCACCGCATGTTTTGGAACTTCTAAACATAACACGCCAATGTAAAATTAGATTTTTGGATATAAATATGCACTTTATCGAACAAAACATACATGTATTGTGTAACATGAAGTCCTATGAGTGTCATCTGATGAAGATCAAAGGTTAGTGATTCATTTTATCTATATTCCTGCTTTTTGTGACTCCTCTCTGGCTGGAAAAATGGCTGTGTTTTTCTGTGACTGGGTGGTGACCAAACAATCGTTTGTGGTGCTTTCGCTGTAAAGCCTTTTTGAAATCGGACACTGTGGCTGGATTAACGAGAATTTTATCTTTACAATGGTGTAAAATACTTGTATGCTTGAGGAATTTTAACAAGGAGATTTTTGTTGTTTTGAATTTGGCGCCCTGCACTTTCACCGGCTGTTGGCGGGGTGGGACGCTACCATCCCGAATATCCCAGAGAGGTTAAGCAATAAGGCACAAGGGGGTGTGGTATATGGCCAATATACCACTGCTAAGGGGTGTTCTTATGCATGACAACAAAGAGTGTCTGGATATAAGCGCTTACATGGAACCCAAACCGGATGTGCACGTGCGCTATCGTGCATAAATGTATTTTGTCCCCCTACACCAAATGCGATCACGACACGTAGGTTAAAATAGCAAAACAAACTCTGAACCAATTACATTAATTTGGGGACAGGTAGAAAATAATTAAACATGTATTGCAATTTAGCTAGTTCGCTTGCTGGCTAATTTGTCCTTTTTAACTAGCTTGCTGTTGCTAGCTAATTTGTCCTGGGATAGAAACATTGAGTTGTTATTTTACCTGAAATGCACAAGGTACTCTACTCCGCCAATTAATCCACACATAAAATAGCCAACCGAATCATTTCTAGTCATCTCTCCTCCTTCCAGGCTTTTTCATCGTTGAACTTATATGGTGATTGGCATATAACTTTCATAGTATTACCACAACTACTGGCAAAACAGTTCATCTTTCAATCACCCACGTGGTTATAACCAATGAGGAGATGGCACGCGGGTACCTGCTTCTATAAACCATTGAGGCACATGTGCAGTGCCCTCTTCCATCACATGTGCAGCTGATTCTTAAGATCTTGCACACTAATGAGATGCTATTGAGCCCACACTACTACACTGTCTGAGACAAGGACTACATGCTTTATGGTACGTTTTGATTACAATACAGGGTGGGGTGAATATATTTTATTTAACATAAATTATTTTTTGTTAACTAGTAAAGAGTAGACTACAGCAAATTGTGTTTAAATCATTTCTAACCTAGTTTTTGCAACCATGTGGGTTTTAACTTGCTTGAGCCTGCTAACTGAGGAGTGTTAATTCACCGGTTCCATACACGTTTAATTTCAAAAACACTTCTTAAAGGAGTTGTTCAATCTAACTGCTTAACTATTTATCTGTACATGAAATTGAGTTTTTTTTTTTAAATACTTTAACTTTTTTAACAGGAAAATGCCAAGATTTCCAGAGACATTTCACTGCAGCTAATGTAGAAGGAATAGATGTGTACATTTGTAAATACAGTGCCAAATCATGTGTGAAGAATGCAACAAAGATGGAGAATCATCTGGCCAAGTGCATAAAGTTCCCTCAGCACACACAACAAGCAACCTGACAAAAGTCCCTCTACTTCTATTCGAGGTGAAAATGATGAATCAGACACCTTATTGTTAGCAACAGCTCATGATCCTCCTGGAATCAGAAGTTTTTTTTACTCAATGGGGAACGTAGTCAGAGAAATGCTGATGAATGTCTTGCTCGAGCTGTGTATGCAACGGATTCGCCTCTGATGCTCACAGGCAATGTGTATTGGAAGAGATTTCTGAATGTTCTTCACCCAGCATGAACCCCCCCCCCCCCCCCCAACAAGACATGCTTTATCTACTCATTTGTTGGATACAGAGTTCAGAGTTCAAGTGATGGGCAAGCAAACCAGAGAAAGCAGACTATTTCATCTGATGGGTGGTCGAACGGTCGTGGGTAAGGAATAATTAACTACATCATCTCCACCCCTCAACCAATAATCTACAAGAGCACAGACACAAGGGACAACAGACACACCGGTCTCTACATTGCAGATGAGCTGGAGGCAGTCATCAATGACCTTGGACCACAGAAGGTATTTGCACTGGTGATAGACAATGCTGCGAACATGAAGGTTGCTTGGTCTAAAGTGGAGGAGTCCTACCCTCACATCACACCCATTGGCTGTGATGCTCATACATTGAATCTGCTTCTCAAGGACATCATGGCCCTGAAAACAATGGATACATTCTACAAGAGAGCCAAGGAAAGGGGTTAGATATGTGAAGGGTCATCAAGTTATAGCAGCAATCTACCTCACCAAGCAAAGTGAGAAGAATAAGAGCACCACATTGAAGCTGCCCAGCAACAACTCTTAGGGTGGTGTTGTCATCATGTTTGACAGTCTCCTGGAGGGGAAGGAGTCTCTCCAAGAAATGGCCATATCACAGTCTGCCGATATTGACAGCCCCATCAAGAGGATCCTACTGGATGATGTCTTTTGGGAAAGAGTGGTAAGCAGAGGGAAACCTATAGCAGTAGCCATTGCACAGATTGAGGAAGACAATGCCATCCTGTCTGATGTTCAGACTCTGCTTGCAGATGTAATATAATACATCCATACTGCCCTGCCCACTTCACTGTTGTGCCAAGCAGAGGAAACTACAGTTCTGAAATGCATCAAAAAGTGTGAAGACTTGTGCCTGAAGCCCAAACACACTGCAACGTACATGTTGGACCCCAAGTATGCTGGCAAGAGCATCCTGTCTGGTGCAGAGCTCAACAAGGCCTATGGTGTCATCACTATTGTGTATCGCCACCTTGGCCTGGATGAGAGCAAGGTTCTTGGCAGTCTGTCGAAGTACACTTCCAAGCAAGGGCTTTGGGATGGTGATGCATTGTGGCAGTCATGCCAACCTCTCATCAGCCACCTGGTGGAAGGGACTTTGTGGATCTGAGGAAATTTCCCATGTTGCCTCCATCATCCTCCAAATCCCACCAACATCAGCTGCATCAGAACGCAACTGGTCCTTGTTTGGGAACACACACACACACCAAAGCACGCAACAGGCTGACCAGTACAAGGGTTGAAAAATGTGTAGCCATCCGGGCAAATTTGAGGCTTTTTGAGCCTGACAACGAGCCATCCTCAACAAGGTTGGAAAGTGACAGTGAAGATGAGGCCTCAGAGTCTGAAGTTCAAGAGGTTCAAGTTCAAGAGGTGGACATTGAGGAGGTCCAGGGAGAAGACATGGAAGCCTGAGAGGAAGACAACCAAAGCCTTAGTTTCTAGACTGTCATTTTATGTTGAAAACATTTTTGGGAGATGCGATGGATCATTCAATATTCCCTTTATTTTGTTGCTCAGGGAAATAATCCCATGTGAAGAGTCAAGTCATTTAATTAAAGTTCAATTCGTAACAATTATCTATTTATTTTTCGATTGGAAGGATTTAATCAATTTGCCATTATGTCTACTTATGATAAGGTAAAAGTTGTTTGTCATATCTTATGATATGGTAAATATATCCAATGAAAAAACCATTACATTTAAATGGTATTAATATTAATTTGCATACATTTCTGTTAATACCCATATATTCCTGTTAATTCCCACAGAAAGTTTCCACCTCTGAATATTCCCCAAAATGTGCAACCCTAGTTGGGGGTAAAGGCGCAGTGCCATTAAACACATGATTTCCTTGTTTTTTTTTGTACAAATATAACTCTGAAATTGTGAAAATTATGATACACATGAAGGGCATATGAGCTTTTTGAAAAAAATCCTAGAATTTCAGCCTGTTCAGGTGGGATGGAATTTATGGCCCACATCATGACACCACAATGTTATCTGATTATAATAGTCCAGACTGTTCATCTAGGTAAGGATGGTCTAGAGCCCATCCCCTATCAGGGCTGTGCATGTAAATATCTTCAAATCTGTTTCCTAACACCCACACGATTAGACTGAGCATTTCAAGGGCCCAAGGAGGCTCAGGGAAATAAATGATAAATCACGGTTTAATGAAAATATATTTATTAGACAGTGGTGATTACAAAAGACTACATTGGGGCTTTATCCATTAGGGAGATATCAATATTTGACCCTGGGCTGTATCTGTTAGGGGCAATGTTGGTTGTTTTCCTAGATCAGCGGGTCCCAAACCTTTTCACTCAGGCCCCCAATCCAGCATTGGGGAACATCCCACGGGTCACATCTATTTCTATGGGCAGAAGCACTGTTCATGACAAATGCTTCACACACCTCTTGCAGGCATTTACCTGCAATTCTACACATTTTGTCGTGGAGCGAAGATTAAAAAAACAAACATTTTAAAGCTAATTTCCATGCAGTTCTATAGATTACGACACATCTAATGTGTATGCATGTGATATTTGAGTGATTCAAACATTAAAACTAAATATATAGGCTAAAAACAACTAGCAAAAAAATTATAGCTGAAATGGACTAGTTGATCCGGACACTTCTGACAAGTTATAAATAGCTGTAAGGTTTGCAATTACTGAGGAAAACTGATAATGCACTACTCAATTACAAAAAATGGCACCTTGTGCATTCTACTATTACGACTTTCAAGAGTTAGCTGAAAGCTGGACTGAGTTTTGGAACCACTGTCCTAGATCAGTACAGTAGCCAGGTGGAATGGGAGGATGAGAAGTTTGTTATTTTTATTTCTCTTCAAGTGCAGATCTGCTTTCATGGGCACAGCTCTGCTTCTCTACAGGCTAAGGTCCAGTTGATGGGTGAAGTTTGAGCAAACTCCCCTCCAATACGCCTCTATTAGATTCTATACAGTCTGTATGGCCTTCAAATTCACATCTGACCTCAGTCAGTTCCATGTTTCAGAATACTAACAATAAGTCTAGTTCCTCAAGCTCTGAAGCTTTCTCTTTCAGAATAAATGAGGCTATAGCTACTTCCTCTAGGTCTCTTTCAGAATAACACCTATTCATACAACCTAGCCCTAGCTGTTCCACATTCAGTTCTGAATGTGCTTTCTTTGTAGCCTGGTCTTTGAAAATATTACCACTTCACAGCAGATAGGTACATGTACAACAGTTGTGCGAGAGAGAGACTGTTGAATTATTCAATTTCCAATTATTCAATCAGAAACAAGGTGCTTCTAAAGGACAATGTTGCTGCTTTTGTAGTGTGGTAATACAGAAGATACACTCATCTAGGGGTGGAACAGCAGAACACAATAGAGCAAGAGAAAGCCGTGAAAAGAAAAGTCGTTACCTTGACTTTGTCTCGTCTTACGCAGCAGAACAGGCAGTTCTCGTCAAATGACCAGTCTGTACCGCCTTCGGGCTCACTGCCTGTGGATCCACGAGACATTTTAGAAAGGACTGGGTATAGTACGACAAAATACATCTACGGTGGTGGTGAAGAACAAGGTAACAAAATAAACCCTTTAGAAACCTTGGCTACACTGACACAGTCCCCTAGACTTAAGGATCACAGATGTCAGAGTCAACTACTTATTGTAGAAATCAAAACATGAGTAGATTGACAATTGATTGTTAATTTTTTTTTTTAAAGTATTTTCCAGTGAATGTGGTTTCTAAGGTTATAGTATGCACTACATTCACAACTGATTGTTTTTTTTTACTTACATGAATACCTAAAATGAGATTAGAGCAGTGTTTCCCTAACTCGGTCCTCGAGTGCCCTAGCACTACACAGAGGATTCACATAATCAACTAATCACCGAGCTTTGATCAGTTGAAATCAGCGGTGCAGTCTTAAGGCAAAAAACTAAACATGTACCCCTTGGGGATTCATTTAAGAATCATGGGGAGGGGGAATTAGAAAAACTAAACATGTACCCTTGGGGATTCATTTAAGAATCATGGGGAGGGGGAATTAGAAAAACTAAACATGTACCCCTTGGGGATTCATTTAAGAGTCATGGGGAGGGGGGATTTAGAAAAACTAAACATGTACCCCTTGGGGATTCATTTAAGAGTCATGGGGAGGGGGAATTAGAAAAACTAAACATGTACCCCTTGGGGATTCATTTAAGAGTCATGGGGAGGGGGAATTAGAAAAACTAAACATGTACCCTTGGGGATTCATTTAAGAGTCATGGGGAGGGGGAATTAGAAAAACTAAACATGTACCCCTTGGGGATTCATTTAAGAGTCATGGGGAGGGGGGAATTAGAAAAACTAAACATGAACAGACACAAGGAGTTCATCTCAGACCATCATCACAAAGAAAATTACCAAATGGTGTCAGTGAGCGCGAATTGGTGCCTGGTTTGTCAGTTGCCATGGAAATCAATTTGCTTTGAGTCCTACTAACCTTCAGCAAAGAGCATAATAATATACCTAGTCAGAGGCGTTGGGCATGTTCATATTGATTCACTGTTGAACTAGGTCTACAGGGCCTATTAAACAATCGAAATGAAGAATGTCTGATGGAATAGGCTTTCATGGCCAGTTCATCGTTAACCACTCTAAGTTCATATTGTATTCTATGTTCTATAAGCAATGTGTTACACTAACTTAAAATCCAGTATATTTTTTTCCGGGTCTTTTTTTAATAAATTAATTCCCGTCTTCATCAAGTATAGAAATTAATGGCCTCCCGGGTGGCACTGTACTGCAGCGCCAGCTGTGCCACCAGAGACTCTGGGTTCGCGCCCAGGCTCTGTCGTAACCCGGCCGCGACCGGGAGGTCCGTGGGGCGACGCACAATTGGCCTAGCGTCGTCCGGGTTAGGGAGGGTTTGGCCGGTAGGGATATCCTTGTCTCATCGCGCACCAGCGACTCCCGTGGCGGGCCAGGCGCAGTGCGCGCTAACCAAGGTTGCCAGGTGTTTCCTCCAACACATTGGTGCAGCTGGCTTCCGGGTTGGATGCACGCTGTGTTAAGAAGCAGTGCGGCTTGGTTGGGTTGTTGGCTTGGTTGGGAGGACGCATGACTTTAATTCAAATTGGTAACATGTTTGAGTTATATGGTTTGTTGAGCATTCTTGCAGTACTAGGAGGTTTTTGAGTCTGTGTTTACACAAGCAGCCCAATTGTAATATTTTTCCCAAAAGAGCTGATTTGCCTGGTCAGAAGACCAATTAGTGGAATGAAAATCTGAATTGGTCTGCCGGTGTGATTATGACAAATTGAATGGAGCCCTGAGGGTTCTAGCTTTAGGTTTAGCTGAACTCACATGTTTATATTGTATTCCATCATTTTCTTGGTATGGATCCTATAATCCTATTGTACTTTTCCTTAAAACCAAAACAAATGGTATTGTAGTCCCGTTTAGTTGTTTACAGCTCTCAAAAAGAAGTTGTCAAAACCCCAAATAATGCCTAAAAGAACCGTACATGCTTTTACATCGGCTCCAAACTCCGACTTCATATGTAAGAGGGGCGGGGCAAATAGGCCTACTGGAATTCTAATCCCTGCACCTCTTGATATGTTTGATTTTGTTAACAAAATCAACGCAGGCTTCAGTTCAGGAGTCTTGGATCAATGATTTGTGGTTATGAATGGGAGGGACATAATTTAGGTTTTAATTAGCGGAAGTGATGTTGGTTTGTGTGTCAGTGCAACATACGGACTCACCTTTAAATAACGTTAGGTCCTCCACCAACCTCGACCCAAACAACCCTTCTAGAATGCTCTCAAAACCTGTGGAAACAGAACAACGCATTCCATGAATATACAGAACATTCCAGAAGTGTTGTGGAATTTGTATCCATTGGAGGCCCAAAAACATGTAGCCTACAGTTTCTGAAGATGTAAGCCTATGCATCCCGTTGCATTCACTGGAATTGTACGTACATAGGCCCTAGTCTTCTGCCAAATGGCACAATTGACCCTTTGCTAAGCCCCGCCCCCCTTGGTTACTGTTGCAACCGCAGACAATATTCTCCTGGGAAGCCCAATTCCCCATTCAACCACTGGCGAATTCCCTTCAATGATCCCAAACTGTGTTTCTAATACGCAATGAAATTAAAACAGACTACCCCTTGCTAATCAGGATACTCTTGGGCATGTTGTGGTGGACTGTCATTACAATTGCTTCACAGGAAGCTGGTGTAGCTAGCCTCTGAATGGCTCCGAATTCCCTGTCAGCATGCAGTCAAAGCTATATAACCACATTTTGGAGCTAACTAGTGCTCTCAAATCGTATCCTGATGTCGACAGCAGATGGGAGTCATACTCATAAAATTGTTAACTTAGTTAATTTGAGAAAACATTTTATATTAAGTGGCTAGCTAGCATTATCAATGCTTCGAGGTCAACGAGACAGCGCTAGCTAACCAGCTGGGCTAACAAAATGTAACAAAAGTATTATTTCGGATTTGAAGGGTCATTAAAAAAAAGAAAGTAGCTTTTCTCCAAAATGGCAATTCCTGGGAATCTTTGACATTCTCAGTGATCAAACACCAATCCTTCCTATATAGGCCTAGCTAACCTAATTCTCCACAACGCCACGGACTTCCAATTTGATCTTGAAGCCCCTCCCTCATCAAATTTCCCCCCAAAAAATACAAAAACAGAAGCGGAATGCACATACACTACCGTTCAAACGTTTGGAGACACTTAGAAATGTCCTTGTTTTTGAAAGAAAAGCTAAATTTTTGGTCCATTTAAATAACATCAAATTGATCAGAAATACAATGTAGACTTTGTTAATGTTGTAAATTACTATTGTAGCTGGAAACGGCAGGTTTGTAATGGAATATCTACATTGGCGTACAGAGGCCCATTATCAGCAACCATCACTCCTGTGTTCCAATGGCCCGTTTTGTTAGCTAATCCAAGTTTATCATTTTAAAAGGCTAATTGAACATCAGAAAACACTTTTGCAATTATGTTAGCACAGCTGAAAACTGTTGTTCTGATAAAGAAGAAATAAAACTGGCCTTCTTTAGACTAGTTGAGTATCTGGAGTATCAGCACGTGTGGGTTCGATTACAGGCTCATGATGGCCAGAAACAAAGCACTTTCTTCGGAAACTCACCAAGAAACCGAAGATCTCGTACAGCGCTGTGTACTACTCCCTTCACAAAACAGTGCAAACGGGCTCTAACCAGAATAGAAAGAGAAGTGGGAGGCCCCAGTGCACAACTGAGCAAGAAGACAAGTACATTAGTGTCTAGTTTGAGAAACAGACACCTCACAAGTCCACAACTGGCAGCTTCATTAAATAGTACCCGCAAAACACCAGTCAACATCAACAGTGAAGAGGCGACTCCGGGATGCTGGCCTTCTAGGCAGTTGCAAAGAAAAAGCCATATCTCAGACTGGCCAACAAAAAGAAAAGATTAAGATGGTCAAAAGAACAGACACTTAGCCTAGCCATCATAAAAAGATGAGAGAGGCCTGTAATTTTCATCATAGGTACACTTCAACTATGACAGACAAAATGAGAAGAAAAAAAATCCAGAAAATCACATTGTAGGATTTTTTATTAATTTATTTGCAAATTATTGTGGGAAATAAGTATTTGGTCAATAGCAAAAGTTTCTCAATACTTTGTTATATACCCTTTGCTGGCAATGACAGAGGTCAAACGTTTTCTGTAAGTCTTTCACACACTGTTGCTGGTATTTTGGCCCATTCCTCCATGCAGATCTCCTCTAGAGCAGTGATGTTTTGGGGCTGTTGCTGGGCAACACAGACGTAAACTCCCTCCAAAGATTTTCTATGGGGTTGAGATCTGGAGACTGGCTAGGCCACTCCAGGACCTTGAAATGCTTCTTACGAAGGCACTCCTTCGTTGCCCGGGCGGTGTGTTTGGGATCATTGTCATGCTGAAAGACCCAGCCACATTTCATCTTCAATGCCCTTGCTGATGGAAGGAGGTTTTCACTCAAAATCTCACGATACATGGCCCCATTCATTCTTTCCTTTACACGGATCAGTCGTCCTGGCCCCTTTGCAGAAAACAGCCCCAAAGCATGATGTTTCCATCCCCATGCTTCACAGTAGGTATGGTGTTCTTTGGATGCAACTCAGCATTCGTTGTCCTCCAAACACGACGAGTTGAGTTTTTACCAAAAAGTTCTATTATGGTTTCATCTGACCATATGACATTCTCCCAATCTTCTTCTGGATCATCCAAATGCTCTCTAGCAAACTTCAGACGGGCCTGGACATGTACTGGCTTAAGCAGGGGGACACGTCTGGCACTGCAGGATTTGAGTCCTTGGCGGCGTAGTGTGTTACTGATGGTAGGCTTTGTTACTTTGCCCCAGCTCTATGATCATTCACTAGGTCCCCCGTGTGGTTCTGGGATTTTTGCTCACCGTTCTCGTGATCATTTTGACCACACGGGGTGAGATCTTGCGTGGAGCCCCAGATCGAGGGAGATTATCAGTGGTCTTGTATGTCTTCCATTTCCTAATTGCTCCCACAGTTGATTTTTTCAAACCAAGCTGCTTACCTATTGCAGATTCAGTTCTTCCCAGCCTGGTGCAGGTCTACAATTTTGTTTCTGGTGTCCTTTGACAGCTCTTTGGTCTTGGCCATAGTGGAGTTTGGAGTGTGACTGTTTGAGGTTGTGGACAGGTGTCTTTTATACTGCTAACAAGTTCAAACAGGTGCCATTAATACAGGTAACGAGTGGAGGACAGAGGAGCCTCTTAAAGAAGAAGTTTACAGGTCTGTGAGAGCCAGAAATCTTGCTTGTTTGTAGGTGACCAAATACTTATTTTCCACCATAATTTGCAAATAAATTCATAAAAAATCCTAATGTGATTTTCCGGATTTTTTTTCTCATTTTGTCTGTCATAGTTGAAGTGTACCTATGATGAAAATTACAGGCCTCTCATCTTTTTAAGTGGGAGAACTTGCACAATTGGTGGCTGACTGAATACTTTTTTGCCCCACTGTATATAGGCTGACAGAATTTAGAGAAGAATAGGCCTACAGAGTAGAGATATGCTTCTGGCGCTAGCCTATAGCCTGTAGACATGGCAGTAACAAGGTGCAAGGTAAAGAAGTGTGGAACAAAGACTTAATGATTCAATAACCATTAGGCTTGGCTACACTACTAAACTAATGAGAGAGAAAATCTATTAAGGCCAATCGTGAAAAGATTCAGGCTAGTATCAGAGTCTAACAAAGAAAGTTGCCCTACCATTACATTTTTTTTTTAAACAACAAAAACACAAACAAACACTGGAACCTTCCATTTCCATTGGCTTTGTGCCCCGTCTCCAGTGTTGTGTTTCGTAACGGACCCCACACACACACAATGGTGATCTGCCATTCATTCGGCGTAATGTGTTTTGGGGACCACCCCGCTGGGGGATGTCAGACTGCTGTCACAAACAGACTCTACATGTAGTATCGTGCAAACTACAGCACATTTACACCCAAAAACGATTTTACTCTGTTTCTTCAGTCCATTGTTGATATAGTCACAACATGTTTTGCATGTCAGTGTTCAAGTTTTCAAGATATAGAACTTTCAAAAACACAGCCGATATGATGCAAAATACATCACATCATACCGCCTGTATCTTGAAAGTCATACAGCTTGAAAACAGGATTGTTGACATGCAAAACATGTTGGGACTATATCAACAATGGACTGATGAAACAAAGAGCAAAATAGTTTCTGGGTGGAGTTTTCCTTTAAGAGCATCTGAACTGAGACCACCTCTCCTACATCCCGGTTATGTGTAAAAGATCACGTAGTCTAACTAAATGTTATATGAGCTCCTCATATAACCTATACTGTAGGACTGCATGAACACAGTTAAGCTTCTTTCTACTATGAGGAACCAGCTGCAGCACAACTGTCTGTTGTTACCATGCAGCTACACTGAGTTCACCACTCAATCTCCATTCTCCTACCTATATCTCTAACCAATCAGGGCTGAGGATGAAGAAGAGATTTGGAGCAACACCCTCTCCCCTCCCAGAAGCACTTAACTCCTGAAATCCCATTTTTAGTAAAGCTCTGAGTAGTAATTCCCCTTAGGTACAGCTCTAGGATCAGTTTAACATCCCCAAATCTTAATCTTAACTATTTAAGGGAAACCTAGAATCTGACCTTGGATGAGTGTCATGGGAGCAACTTGATCCTAATCTAAAAGACTGGACCACTACTGTAAGCTAACTACTAATACTGGTTAAGTGATCTTAAAATGGACAAGATATACAGGCTGTCACAGTATAGGATGCTATCAACTACTTTGGGCATGAAGCCTAATGAAAGACATAGTGTTAAGACTAGGGTTCTGAACATTATGCCTACAGTTACATATTCATCAGATAAGTAGTGAAGGAAGAGGTTGAGAGAACAGGTTGACCGATTAAATCGGAATGGCCGATTAATTAGGGACGATTTCAAGTTTTCATAACAATCGGAAATCGGTATTTCTGGACACCGATTTTGCGTTTTTTAAATTTTATTATTTTTTACATCTTTATTTAACTAGGCAAGTCAGTTAAGAACACATTCTTATTTTCAATGACGGCCTAGGAACGGTGGGTTAACTGCCTCCTTCAGGGGCAGAACGACAGATTTTCACCTTGTCAGCACAGGGGATCCAATCTTGCAACCTTACAGTTAACTAGTCCAACGCAATAACGACCTGCCTCTTGTTGCACTCCACTAGGAGACTGCCTGTTACGCGAATGCAGTAAGCCAAGGTAAGTTGTTAGCTAGCATTAAACTTATCTTAGAAAAAACAATCATAATCACTAGTTAACTACACATGGTTGATGATATTACTAGATATTATCTAGCGTGTCCTGCGTTGCGTATAATCTGACTGAGCATACAAGCATACAAGTATCTAAGTATCTGACTGAGCAGTGGTAGGCAGAAGCAGGCGCGTAAACATTCATTCAAACAGCACTTTCGTGCGTTTTGCCAGCAGCTCTTTGTTGTGCGTCCAGCATTGCGCTGTTTATGACTTCAAGCCTATCAACTCCCGAGATGAGGCTGGTGTAACCGAAGTGAAATGGCTGGCTAGTTAGCGCGCGCTAATAACTTTTCAAACGCCACTCGCTCTGAGCCTGTGGTTGTTTCCCTTGCTCTGCATGGGTAACGCTGCTTCGGGGGTGGCTGTCGTTGTTGTGTTTCTGGTTCGAGCCCAGGGAGGAGCGAGGAGAGGGACGGAAGCTATACTGTTACACTGACAATACTAAAGTGCCTATAAAGAACAAGTGCACCAGTCCCTCCTGCAGCAAAACACCCCCACAACATGATGCATAAGCATTTGATCACCTACCAACCAGTAAGAATTCCATCTCTCACAGACCTGTTAGTTCTTTCTTTAAGAAGCCCTCCTGTTCTCCACTCGTTATCTGTATAAAATACACCTGTCCACACACTCAAACAGACTCCAACCTCTCCACAATGGCCAAGACTAGAGAGCTGTGTAAGGACATCAGGGATAAAATTGTACACCTGCACAAGGCTGGGATGGGCGACAGGACAATAGGCAAGCAGCTTGGTGAGAAGGCAACAACTGTTGGCGCAATTATTAGAAAATGGAAGTTCAAGATGACGGTCAATCACCCTCGGTCTGGGGCTCCATGCAAGATCTCACCTCGTAGGGCATCAATGATCATGAGGAAGGTGAGGGATCAGCCCAGAACTACATGGCAGGACCTGGTCAATGACCTGAAGAGAGCTGGGACCACAGTCTCAAAGAAAACCATTAGTAACACACTACGCCGCCATGGATTAAAATCCTGCAGCGCACGCAAGGTCACCCTGCTCAAGCCAGCGCATGTCCAGGCCCGTCTGAGGATGGATGGGGCCATGTATCGCGAGATCTTAGCTAACAACCTCCTTCCCTCAGTAAGAGCATTGAAGATGGGTCGTGGCTGGGTCTTCCAGCATGACAACGACCCGAAACACACAGCCAGGGCAACTAAAGAGTGGCTCCGTAAGAAGCATCTCAAGGTCCTGGAGTGGCCTAGCCAGTCTCCAGACCTGAACCCAATAGAACATCTTTGGAGGGAGCTGAAAGTCCATATTGTCCAGCGACAGCCCCGAAACCTGAAGGATCTGGAGAAGGTCTGTATGGAGGAGTGGGCCAAAATCCCTGCTGCAGTGTGTGCAAACCTGGTCAAGAACTACAGGAAACGTATGATCTCTGTAATTGCAAACAAAGGTTTCTGTACCAAAAATTAAGTTCTGCTTTTCTGATGTATCAAATACTTATGTCATACAATAAAATGCAAATTAATTACTTAATCATACAATGTGATTATCTGGATTTTTGTTTTAGATTCAGTGTCTCACAGTTGAAGTGTACCTATGATAAAAATGAGACCTCTACATACTCTGTATGTAGGAATACCTGCAAAATCGGCAGTGTATCATATACTTGTTCTCCCCACTGTATGTATCTATGTATGTATGCATGTATGTATGTAGATAAGGACGTTTGAGAGCTTCTTTTTGAGTTGACAGGAAAATCAAATCGACTGATGATACTGGACCGTTATATTCCTGTGAGTGTGCGTGCATGGGTCAGCTCTGACGTTTATGATGGGGGAAGAGTGAAAAGAGATGACACAATAGCAGCTATAGCAGGACTAGAGTCACTTCTATTTTAAGTCAATTGATTCAGTAGCCTGTGAATCAAAATCCTATTCATTAAAGAAAAATAATGGACTTTGAGGGCACACTCCCTAGCCTACTTCAAAACTCTGGCAATTTCTAAGCAGTGATATTAAGGCTCTAAGACCTTCTTACACCACAGTTTGAGCTGGGGAAAAAATGTGCCTCAGTGCATGACGTTGTTACGTCTCTCGCTCCAAATGTTAATAGTATGCAAACATTTCATCATCAAGGTACTTCCTCTCCTCTCGGTTAGGGGCAGTGTACCATGCTCCCTCTCTCCCAATTACTGTTCTCTACTCCAGACAGTATAGGGTTATGGCTGACATTTAGTCTCCTCTAAGCAGCCTTCACAGGGAGTATCACAGAGGTGATCTCCCCTAATCGGGGAGCGTCTCTCCTTCAGGGTAGATCCGCAGAAAGGAATCAGCATAACTAAAACACAAGTTAGGGTCTGTTAAGGCTTAAACAGAAGTGCATGTTTATAATATGATGTAAGCGTCATCATATGATCACATGTAACAGTGAGGCTGATCTTGCACACACACACACAGCACCAGTGGTGGTCAGTGTCGCTTCCCTACATGAGCATTGTTTTATTTCTATTACAGCATGTTGGATGACTATCATTCATATTCCATTCACCCAGTTCAATGTAACATCGATAGGTTTAGGCTACTACGATACTCAAACTTTCATGAGGTTGCTACGACCTAGCCGCTGTAAACTTTTCATAGTAGGTGCACACAGGTCGAAAGACAAATGATGAGGTGACAGACATTGACATTCAATACCGCCTTGCACACTCTTGCCTACATCTAGCTGATATAGGGTGTAATCATTAGTCCAACAGTTGCAAACAAGAGTTTATATAGAACAAATTCAGGTATGTTTATCCTCATTTTGTTCCGTTTGCTTCCGTTTAAGAAGAGTAAACAGAAGCGGCGGAATGAATACACCCCTGATCACGTAAACACAGTTCACATTCATAACAGCCACGTTGTATTCCTTCTCTTCCCTTCGATTGTGGACTTCAAGGCACAACACATCAGCTGTATGTGACCAGCTGAAAAACCTTTCCAAGCCAAACCATATCACTGCTACACACAGCCTACATCGTTGTCACCATATCAGCTAAAGTAACGTCATAGTCAACATAGCTAATAGAACTAACGCATTATTATAAACTGGGTGGTTTGCGCCCTGAATTCTGATTGGCTGAAAGTCATGGTATATCAGACGGTATACCACAGGTATGACAAAACATTTTGTTTTACTGCTCTATTTACGTTGGTAACCAGTTTATAACATCAATAAGGCACCTTTGGGGTTTGTGGTATATGGCGAATATACCACGGCCAAGGTTTGTATCAAGGCACTCGGCGTGGCGCATAACATCAGCCGTTGTATATTGGACATATATTTCAACTCCTCAGGCCTTATTGCTTAAGTAAACCCGCTACAATCATGCAGTAACGTTAGTGTACAGTCAGTAAGAAGTTACACTGACGGGCCTGGTGGCAATAAATTAGTAATAACAAAAGCTTCCCTTGACTTGGAAGAGTTCCAGTGCCGTGTTGGAAAGTCATGGCCAGCAAGCTAACATAGCAATCTGTGTTTGAGCAGGGTGTTTAAATAGGCTAAACTAGCTAGCTGCATTTTCTAGCTAAGTAAATGAAACTGAAAGAAATACAAATTCTCTTGCTTCTTCATTTTGGAAGAAATGAATTTGGTCAAAATGATTGTTTCTCTCTCTCTTTGAGTCAACTACTCACCGTGTTGTGCACTACAGTGCTAGCTAGTTAGCTAGCTGTAGTTTATGCTTTCAGTACTAGATTAATTACCTGATCCTTTAATTGGGTGGACAACATGTCAGTCCATCCTGCAAGAGGCTGGAGGACATCCTCTGGAAGTTGTCATAATTACTGTGCAAGTCTATGGAAGGGGGTGAGAAACATGAGCCTTCTATGTTTTGTTTTGAAGTCAATGTACACCAGAGGAGGACGGATGCTAGCTGTCCTCCGACAACACCACGGTGATGCCCTACAGAGTGCTGTTGAGGCTACTGTAGAGCTTCTTTGCAAAAGTGTGTTTTAATCAGTTATTTGGTGACGTGATTATATTTAGTATATTTTTTAATTTAAAAAGGATCCCTTTTTTAAATGTTTTACTAATTTAATTAAGAAATTCACTGAGGAGGATGGCCCTCGCCTTCCTCTGAGGAGCCTCCACTGCACAGCACAAAGGAAATGCTAGAGCAAGGCTTAATGCATCAGAATCAGAGCAGACTATAGCCAAGTACACAGGGCTAGCCTATGCTATATTTCTCTGACCCGAAAACAGCCTAATCGTGTAGCTAATACACATGTATTAGCCTAAACATTCATATTTATTAGGGATGTCAGACAACAAAATTGGTTGACAGTATTTTTCTATATACAGACAAACACACCCTATGTATTTGAATAAAATCCACTACATATGCACTGAGCTTGTCTGATGCTTTAAGCACACTATTTGATAAAATAATTAAGACTAGGGTTGCAAAGGGTCGTAAACATTTCTGTAAATTTCCTGATTTTTTTCAGGAAATTTTCCATGGGAAGTTAAGCCCAGGAATATTGCTTAAATTCATCAAAAAAGTTAGCTTATAACAGTGAACTTTTTTTGTGGGATACACGTAAGGCAATTCTAGTGGAATTCAATGGAATTGCAACCCTCTGCATGCAGAGTGCATTATTCCATCACATGTACAGCTGATTCTCAAGATCTTGCACACTAATGAGATGCTATTTAGCCCACACTACTACACTGTTTGAGACAAGGACTACATGCTTTATGGTAAGTTTTGATTACAATACTGGGTGGGGTGAATATATGACATTCATGATTAACTAGTAAATAGCAGCCTAAGTGTGTTAAAATAATTTCTAACAATTTCTGCTAGTTAGTTTTTTCTACCATATGGGTTTCAGCTTGCTTGAGCCTGCTAACTGAGGTGTTAATTCACTCGTTTCCATACATGTTTAATTTCAAAAACTTCTTACAAAGGAGTTGTTCAATCTAACTGCTTAACTATTTATCTGTATATGGAATTGTATTTGGGCTGTTTTTTTCTAATTATTTTCTAATATTTACAGGAATATGGCATGGGCACTATCTGATGTGTGGAGACATTTCACTGCAGCTAATGTAGAAGGAAAAGATGTCTATATTTGCAAATATTGAGCCAAATCATGTGAAAAATGCAACAAAGATGTAGAATCCTCTGGCCAAGTGCATAAAGTTCCCTCAGCGTTCACAACAAGCAACCTCTGACAAAGGTCACTCTACTTCTATTCGAGGTGAAAATTGACAGCATGAATGAATGAAATCAATGTAGAAATATATCTCAATATAGAAATATAGGCCTAAGTTAGGGTATTAAGACTAAACAGGATGTGCTCTTAGTCCTACAGCTCGATGGTGGTTACACAAGGTTTCTATACTTAGCCTACTAATGACATTACTTATTCTTATAGTGATGATCATAATTTTAATCAAAACGAGACCAAGAAAAAGGATATAGGAGCGAGAGTTGTGTGCATTTTATTTGTGACAAACAGGTGCTGTTAGATTACACAAAATCAGTAGGCTATTAAAACAAACAGGCAACAGAAGCAGGATGTCTTTTTTCTGCAGAGAGATATATATATATATATATATATGATTTATAAAGCCAGGCACATTTAACAGTTAGGCTATTGATTAGACCCAATTAAGTTGGGGTTTCCGCTCTCGTCAATTTTGTTAGAGAATTAGGCTAAGGTAAGGGCCGTTTCTGCTGTCTCCGCCGCATTGTTCTCAATCCCAATATGCTGCTTAACTTTGCTATTATGCACATAGCAACATATGGAAAGGTGTAAATTCCACAGCGTACTGAAGACTATTTCAGAACCGCGGACAGCGACCAGAATCCAAAGTGGGAGAAAGCGCATGTTATAAAATAATGATTTATTACTGTTGCAGCATTATTCTTACATAATATAATCATATACAATTTAAGTATCAAGTCCTACAGTGGACTGTGCCATCCCCGTGGCCTCTACAATGGATTACACCACTAAGACCAGCGCCAATCAGACAGGGGTCTTGTGCACCAAAGAAAAATAAATGTGTGATTGCTTGACTAAAGAAATCTGTCGACCAAACCATTGACCATTAAAATGGGGTCAGCCAAATTCTACAGGACATTCAACATATCTTATAGGGTGCTGTCCTGTAGAGATGGAACAATAGGTGTCCAAATCAATGCGTCGTTACCTATTGCGTCGTTACCTTACCTAATCAATGCGTCAGTAACCGTATTGAAAATGGCAAGGGTTACAGCATTCTGGGAGGGGAAACAAATACACGCTCAACTAATCCATCCTAAACCTAATGTGACCTAACAGTCCAATAGTGTAATGCTGCTCTTAAAATAACCTACAGACACTAAAGCCTATGCACATATGTACGTCTCTATGTAAAACCAATTAAAAGGCCACGTGATAAAGTATGTTGGTGTTTTGGTGCATCTCTCTGTAAAAAGACTACCTGACCTATGGCATAGCCTACGGTCGTTACAATGAGGCTATGCACCAAATCAAGATTAGTAGTCTACCAATTAGAAGACATGGTTTAATCTATGCTAGGAAAAAAAATCATTAATTTAATTCCAAACATAGATGTGCTAAATAAAAGGGGTCTTCAACCATTTTTTGCCCAGGGACCCCTCCCTGGTAAACCGGCGACCAACAACGTACATTAGAAAATAGCTTTCACATCAAGGCTTGACTTCTTTTTTGGGGGGGCCACTTGTCCTTTAGACAAGTAGGTCAGATTCTTTGACAAATGCTCAACTCACTTGTGTGTATATACAAAAATGTTTTTTAAAGATATGGACATCATTGTTGGCTGATGCAAGGAACCACTTTACAAAATAAAAGCCTGTCTCAAAATACACCACTGCCCCTTTAAGGTTCTCCTGGAGGATGGTTGGCCATCCTTCCTAGCCTATAAAATATTGCAACATTACAATTACAACCAAATACTAAAGTAATTCCCTCCAGGGCTCAAAATGAGTGTTTTCCGTTGTCTCTTCGTCCCTGGGAAGATCACTTTTATTTTGTCTCCGGTTCAAAACAGACTGGGTCAGTTCTGGGACTGTCCCACTTACCTTCAAATGTTGATAACGTTGGATTTCTTCATATTATAAGCTCAACAATGCGCAAATGCCTGTTAATGCAAATGTTCCATAATGCAATAAAGTGTGAAAAGACGGTTCTCAAAAAGTGCCCCGCATATCCATTAGAAATTAAGAAAAAGATGCATCACCTAGCATGGGTTACTAATTATGACTATGATTACACCTTCGGCTGCTGGACAATGCAATAATATTAGTTTGAAAACCAATAGAATGAGAAAAATGCTGGTTTCAGTTACATTAAGTATTTCTAAAATAATTTCCTCAACATTTATGGTTGTATTTTGGCTACTTTGAAACAAGGTAAGACATGCTTCATAAAAATGACAAAATGTCCATGTTTTAAACAATTAAGTTAATGGTTAAATAATTTCAAAAATCTTGAGCGCCTCTGCTCAGATTCAAGGTGGGTGATGTGCAGCGAGCAACAGGCACTGTCCTTCTTGTAACCATTTGACCTAAACAAGCCATGTATGAGTATGTCGACAGAATCAATTTGGAAATTAATTACCCTTTATTATAATTTGTCAAACATGACTGGCATTTAGCCTATATTTATGTAATTAAGTCTCCTCAAATCCTCAAAGTTTGGCTACATTTTCTGGCTCCTCCCTCATGTCCAAACCGATGCTGACATGAGGCTGTATCCAATATGCATACAACCTACACCGAGTCTTTTTAAATTGTATTTATTTTCATGAAATGTATTTGAATAATTTTCCAGTGAATCGATTTGGGAGATAGGTCAAAATAATGAAACTCCCCACATTATAAATTGGAAGAGGAAGTGTAAATTCTAACATCGCCTATTAGCTAGAAAACACCAAACACATTTTCACTAAGAACAGAGCAGTTAAACAAAAGGTCAGCCATGTGTTGTCAAAAACAAAAATGTTCAAGTCAAGAAAGCTTACCAGCAGCCAGAGGCACTTGCCAAACTGATAGCTAATTCAAATTTGCTTTTTCAAAGCCTCGGTCAGATACTCCAGTGAGTAACTTTTTGGGGGAAATATATTTTTGCAGATCCCTAGAGGTCCCCCGGTTGAATCCCCCAGTGCTAAATGATACAAAACAGCCCAACATACAATGTAGGCTACCTGTAAAGAGATGAACAGTGCATCATTCCCTTTCCTTTGGAATAGAATTATTCTAATAAGAATGATTGGTGGGTAAGGGGGGGGGGGGATTCTGCCTTCCATCAGAACATGCTTTAGCAGGGATGTGTGCTGAAGGCTTTGTCTGTTCCAGAAATGGAATTCTGAAAGAATTCTGCCAATTGCACTTGGCTAAATAACTATGGATGAAGTACTCATATAAGCAGTGTGTATTAAAGACAAAGATAAACCGTATAGCCGTTGTGTTTTCAACTATCATCTACTGTCAAATGGAACACATTTTCACTCATGTAAATATGTAGAGCCTGTGCACGGTTTGTCTAAGCACATCCCTGTGTAATAACACAGGCCCGGGCCACACCAAGGGTGTCATTAGGATGAAGGAGCTACACTAGTCTACCTCTCAGAACAGGCTCAGAGAAGCACATCCACTAAAGGTTTCTAACCGCCAGCCATGACTTTGTTTGGAGACGCCACAGTGTTTCCCCTATTATTTAGGCAGGGTGGGGTTCTCCACCTAGCCCTGAAGCCCCTAGCCATAATACACTCCTCTTCAAAAGGGAATCCTAAAGAATTAGGACTAGCCATGGCTTCAGCTGAAAGCTACATGTTGGTACTACGAGACTGTTGCTTTGAGGAAAACTTTCGACCCTGTCTGTGACAAGGAGAGACTAAATAAGCACTGCACTATTACCCAGAACCCTCAAAATTAACAGAGATAGAGAACTAGGCTACAACCCAATACTGGTGGGATTTTAGAGCTAGGCTACCTGCCTCGACCACTACAGCTCTGGGTTGGGGCGGTGCAGTGAAGAGTGATTTGAACTAGCCTAAGTGAGTGACACATCTAGCCTAATTCACAGCAATGTGTTACCCCGCTCCCAGCAGTAAAATAAGTCAGTTCAGTTCCCATCTGAAATTGGTATGAACCCCCCCCCAATTGACTTTTTCTCCACCATAGAATCTGTATTGGACTTCCGTGTTTCACTGGCATTCATGGTTCTTGTTAGGCTACTCCAAACCATTTGGAATGCAAAACATTGCCAAAACAAGACAGAGGATTCATGTACAGTGAAGACACACTTTGCATACGGAGGCTGGTGGACACAGAGACAGATAATAGTTCTGCTGTTCTATTGGACAATCACTCTCCTCTGCATTACTTTAGTGTTCACATGAAAACACACAAGGAACAAAATGTCAATTTCAGTTTGAGCAGGGCGGTGGTGCTACTCTTGTTCCTCCACCAAAAACATTGTGTTGTCTTGACTTCAGGTAATAATAGGGGATGTTATGATGTCTGCTCCCCAGGCCTCCATACTGTAGCATAGCAGCAGGGGAGTCAAGGATGGAAGGCTGACCATAGGGGCTGACTTGGCCTGGAGCAATGGACAGAGAGATTTACCTTTGTTTAGGTTTCTCTTTCACGCCCTCCCCCTCTTTCCTTTTCACTGCATTAAAGATGCACTACACAGAAATCGCTCCACCATTTTATGGTTGCTAAAATTAGAACAGGTCACCTAATTTCAGTTTGTGTGACAAAACAAGCAAGTACAGTGTAGAGAATCATTGTACAATCTGAACTGCTGTGAAATACATTTTCCATCAGCTGAAAATACAAAATTTTTGGTTGTGTACAGAACGTAAAAAACACAAAAACTAAACTTAACAGGAAGCATAGAACTAGTGCACATAAAAACAGACCAACCGCTTCTTAAACTTCATTTGAATGAGAATGACAGATCTATAACTAATATTTATATGAATTTAGGCAGGTCGCCCAAACAGTTATATATTGAAGCTTTAAGTAGACAACGGAGATCTGGGTGGTCTTCAGTAAGCATGTGACGAAACAAGGATACATTTTGTTGTTTTTTAAACAGAAGAGGTAACCTACCTGCATTTGCCCCCCAAAGCATTACATACTAAAAGCTGCACATGTTATTATGTTCAAAATATTTTATCCCGTTTCGTGCATGCTGAACTCCAGCTTGGCCAAATGCACTGTACAAGAACAGCAGAGTGAAACAAAACAAAAACAAACATTTGACCCACTTCCCAAGTAGAGGTACAAATTGTTGCAATTCCTTGGCCAGTATGTTTAACTCCTTCTGTAAGTAGGTGAGTGTCACTGAGAAATTGGGCCTGGGTATTTCCACAGAACACACACAAAGTTTAGGGAATTCTAATAGTAACCCGAGGTGTAATCATTAGTCCAAACAAGTAAAACAAGTTTATTTTGGACAAATGCAGGCCTCTCCCAGTTTCCTTCCGTTTGCTAATGTTAAAGAAACGTTTCGCAATAGAATCCGCATAATGAATACACCCCAGATTAGTAGGTAATTACAGGTAAGGTTGATTCAATGCCAAAACAACTAATCCCACTTATTGGAGCAAGAACACACTGATCAAGAGGTGTTGCAAGCCAGTTTCAGACTAGCGGAGTAGAATGCACATAATGTTGACAAACAATGCAGGAAATAAGAATTTAGTAGAGCCAAAAAGTGCTGCCTGACTGGCTTTGTTTCCAAGTAGCAAATTCCACCCTATCAGAGGGTCGAACCTTACTTCCTCATTGTAGCAATGCGCGCTACCGAAAGCTGATTTGGAAGAAAGCTCGTTGACCCCCGAGCATCGCCCTCCCCCAACCAAAATACAGTAAAATAACGCGGGAGCGCGCATCTCAATGAAACGGAATCTGCGCTCATTGGTCGAGGATTCATTCCTGCTCGGTTTGACACTCCCTCTACAACTAACAGTGCCCTTTAAACAAATTATAAACTACAGATAAAACCACAAATACACAGATAACAGATAGATATAAATGCATTAATAAATAGTCAACGTATAATACAGAGAGCCGTGTAATTACATTCCGATGTAAACAATATTACATTGCGCTCAACAGTGACTGTCGAGAGGAAATAGAACAGTTGAAGACAAAACAAAAAGTCGCTCTGTGTTGCCCCTGATGGTCACAGCCCGAATTTGCGCAACGTAAATAGCGAAGAAATGAACAATAACAGAAATTGGTACCTGAAAACCCGCCTGTCGCTTCGGCGTGCATTTCTGAACATCCTTACCTACACAATGAATGAGTTTATGCCGCCACGAATCAAGATCCTGCCGAAAGCCTCGCCTCTCGATCGTACATTGCTGCCTCTTGCACAGACTCGCCATTTTCTACCGAGCACTCTCGGGAACGCGCGCGTTGGCAGAGAGGAAGCGCTAACATTAAGATGAGCGCGCACGCAATGAAGAATAGGCGCTCTACCGAGTGCGCACTAAACTGCTGTCAAAGCTCATTTGCGCTGTCGCACGCTACAAGTTCACATCTATTTAAAAAAATATATATATTAACCTTTATTTAACTAGGCAAGTCAGTTAAAAATGACTATTTACAATGATGGCCTACCCTGGCCAAACCCTAACCCGGTTGTGATACCGCCTGGAATCGAACCAGGGTCTGTAGTGCCTTAGACCGCTACACCGCACGGAAGCCTCAGATATTAACATACTTTTTTTTTAAATCTTGAATATAAATGAAAATTTGGATACCTAGTCGGTTCTCCAACTGAATGCATTCAACTGAAATGTGTCTTCCGCATTTAACCCAACCCCTCTGAATCAGAAAGGTGTGGGGGGCTGCCATAATTGACAACCACATCTTCGGGGCCCGGGGTGTAGTGGGTTAACTGCCTTGCTCATTTTGAAAAAACATGCATTTACTTTCTTTATTTTTTTACAAATACAAGTTGACAAATGTATGTTTTAAAATGCAATAACTGTACTATTGTAAGGCCTGTCAATTAGAACACCATTAAAACATTAAAATAATTAACGACTGCTATACATTTTTGCCTATTCAATTAGGCTAAATAGGCTAATTCATTATTCAAAAATATTGTGTCTCTACATATTTGAGCTAGTAATTGAAATAGGACCTTTAAAATGCAGCATTAATTCACTGCCCCATTGAACCATGTCTGCCAGAGTGCTGTAACACAGCGGTTCCCAAACTGTTTCACTCTGGGCCCCCTTATTGCATTGGGGAACATTCTGCCCCCCACCCTCCCACCCTGCGTGCGCACCACATCTATATCTATGGGGAAAAGCATTGTTCATGGCACAAACTGTTCACACCGCTCTTGTTGGCAGAGAGACATTTTAGCAGTTTTGAAGCAAATTTTCTTGCAATTCAAATCAAATCAAATCAAAGTTTATTTGCTGTGCACCGAATACAACAGTGAAATGCTTACTTACAGGCTCTAACCCATAGTGCGGAGAAAAAAGTATGTGTGTGTGTGTGTGTGTGTGTGTGTGTGTGTGTGTGTGTGTGTGTGTGTGTGTGTGTGTGTGTGTGTGTGTGTGTGTGTGTGTGTGTGTGTGTGTGTGTGTGCAGGTAAGTAAAGAAATAAAACAACAGTAAAAAAACATGTGAAAATAAGAGTAGCATGGCTGTATACAGACACCGGTTAGTCAGGCTTATTGAGGTAGTATGTACATGTGGATATGGTTAAAGTGACTGTGCATATATGATGAACAGAGAGTAGCAGTAGCGTAAAAAGAGGGGTTGGCGGGTGGTGGGACACAATGCAGATAGCCCGGTTAGCCAATGTGCAGGAGCACTGGTTGGTCGGGCCAATTGATGTAGTATGTACATGAATGTATAGTTAAAGTGACTATGCATATAAGATAAACAGAGAGTAGCAGCAGCGTAAAAGAGGGGTTGGGGGCACACAATGCAAATAGTCCGGGTAACCATTTGGTTACCTGTTCAGGAGTCTTATGGCTTGGGGGTAAAAACTGTTGAGAAGCCTTTTTGTCCTAGACTTGGCACTCCAGCACCGCTTGCCATGCGATAGTAGAGAGAACAGTCTATGACTGGGATAGCTGGTGTCTTTGACAATTTTCAGGGCCTTCCTCTGACACCGCCTGGTGTAGAGGTCCTGGATGGCAGGCAGCTGTGCCCCAGTGACGTACTGGGCCGTACGCACTACCCTCTGAAGTGCCTTGCGGTCGGAGGCCGAGCAATTGCTGTACCAGGCAGTGGTGCAACCGGCCAGGATGCTCTTGATGTTGCAGCTGTAGAACCTTTTGAGGATCTCAGGACCCATGCCAAATCTATAATTCTATACATTTGTCCATGTCTAAAGTGTGAGTAACACAAACACTACAACAACATATGGGCTAAAAAAAAACAGACTAAAAAATGTTACCTGACATTTCTGACAAGTTCTAAATAGCTGATGATGCACTACCCAATTTCGAAATTGCACCTTGGGCATTCTAGTACTACAACTTTCAAGAGTTAACTGAAAGCTGGACTGAGTTCCTTAAAAATATACACTACCGTTCAAAAGTTTGGGGTCACTTAGAAATGTCCTTGTTTTTGCAAAAGATTTGTCCATTAAAATAACATCACATTGATCAGAAATACAGTGTAGACATTGTTAATGTTGTAAATTACTATTATAGCTGGAAATGGCAGATTTTTTATGGAATATCTACAGAGGCCATTATCAGCAACCATCACTCCTGTGTTCCAATGGCACGTTGTGTTAGCTAATCCAAGTTAATCATTGTAAAAGGCTAATTGATCCTTAGAAAACCCTTTTGCAATTATGTTAGCACAGTTGAAAACTGTTGTTCTGATAAAGAAGCAATAAAACTGGCCTTCTTTAGACTAGTTGAGTATCTGGAATGTCAGTATTAGTGGGTTTGATTACAGGCTCAAAATGGTCTGAAACAAATAACTTTCTTCTGAAACTCATCAGTCAATTCTTGTTCTGAGAAATTAAGGCTATTCCATGCGAGAAATTGCCAAGAAACTGAAGATCTCGTACAACGCTGTGTGCTACTCCCTTCACAGAACAGTGCAAACAGGCTCTAACCAGAATAGAAAGAGAAGTGGGAGGCCCCGGTGCACAACTGATTAAGAGGACAAGTACATTACCGTGTCTAGTTTGAGAAACAGATGCCTAACAAGTCTTCAACTGGCAACTTCATTAAATAGTACCCACAAAACACCAGTCTCAACAACAACAGTGAAGAGGCGACTCCGGGATGCTGGCCTTCTAGGCAGAGTTCCTCTGTTCAGTGTCTGTGTTCTTTTGCCCATCTTAATCTTTTATTTTTATTGGCCAGTCTGGGATACTGCATTTTCTTTTCAAATCTGCCTAGAAGGCCAGCATCTTCACTGTTGACATTGCGAATGGTGTTTTGAGGGAACTATTTAATGAAACTACCAGTGACGTTATTTTAATGGACAAAAAATGTGCTTTTCTTTCAAAATAAGAACATTTCTAAGTGACCCCAAACTTTTGAACGGAAGTGCATATATTTATCTTGTACACTACATGACCATAAGTATGTGGACAACTGCTCTTTGAAAATCTCATTCCAAAATTATGGCCATTAATATGGAGTTGGTCCCCCCTTTGCTGCTATAACAGCCTCCACACTCTGGGAAGGCTTTCCACTAGATATTTTAAAATTGCTGGGGGGACTTGCATCCATTCAGCCCCAAGAGCATTAGGTCGGCACTGATGTTGGGCGATTAGGCCTGGCTTGAAGTCGACGTTCCAATTCATCCCAAAGGTGTTCGATGTTGTTTATTTCAGTGCTCTGTGAAGGCCAGTCAAATTCTTCCACACCGATCTTGTCAAACCATTTCCGCATATGGACCTAGCTTTGTGCACGGGAATTGTCATGCTGACACAGGCAAGGGCCTTCCCCAAACTGTTGCCACAAACGCCTAGCCCAAGCCATGAAAAACAGCCCCAGACCATCATTCCTCATCCACCAAACTTTACAGTTGGCACTATGCATTGGGGCAAGTACCATTCTCCAGGCATTCACCAAACCCAGATTAGTTCATCGGACTTCCAGATGGTGAAGCATGATTCATCACTCCAGAGAACTTGTTTCCACTGCTCCAGAATTCAAAAGCAGCAAGCTTTACTCCACTCCACCTGACGCTTGGAATTGTTCATCGTGATCTTAGGCTTGTGGGCGGCTGCTCAGCCATGGAAACCCATTTCATGAAGCTCCAGGCTAACTGTTCTTGTGTTGACGTTGCTTCCAGAGGCATTTTGGAATATTGTTGCAATGGATGGCAGACTATTTTTATGCGCTACATGCTTCAGCACTCAGTTGTTCCCGATTTTATACACCTGTCAGCGACTTGTGTGGCTGAAATAGCCAATTGCACTAAATTTGAAGTGGTGTCCACATACTTTTGAATATACGTATATAGTGCATTCAGAAAGTATTCTGACCCCTTGACCTTTCCCACATTTGTTAGGTTTCAGCATTCTTCTAAAACAGAGTCAATTGTTTAATACTCCATAATGACAAAGAAGAAACATATATCACATTTACATACAGTAAGTATTACTCAGTACTTTGTTGTATTATCTTAGGCAGCGATTATAGCCTTGAGTCTTCTTGGGTATGATGCTACAAGCTTGGCACACCTGCATTTGGGGATTTTCTCCCATTCTTCTCTGCAGATTCTCTCAAGCTCTGTCAGGTTGCTGCACAGCCATTTTCAGGTCTCTTCAGAGATGTTCAAGTCCGGGCTCTGGCTGGGCCACTCAAGGACATTCCCGAAGACTTGTCCCGAAGCCACTCATGCATTGTCTTGGCTGTGTGCTTAGGGTCATTGTCTTGTTCGCCCCACACTGAAGTCCTGAGCGCTCTGGAGCAGGTTTTCATCAAGGATCTCTCTGTACATTGCTCTGTTAATCTTTGCCTCAATCCTGACTAGTCTCCCAGTCTCTGCCACTGAAAAACATCACCAAGGCATGATGCTGCCACCACCATGCTTCACTCTAGGTGATGGTGCCAGGTCTCCTCCAGACGTCACGTTTGGCATTCAGGCCAAAGAGTTTAATCTTGGTTTCATCAGATCAGAGTATCTTGTTTCTCATGGCCTGAGAGTCTTTAGGTGCCTTTTGTCAAACTTCAAGCGGTCATCTGCCTTTGACTGAGGAGTGGCTTCCATCTGGCCGCTCTACCATGAATGCCTGATTGGTGGCATGCTGCAAAGATGGTTGTCCTTCTGGAAGGTTCTCCAATCTCCTCAGAGGAACTCTGGAGCTCTGTCAGAGTGACCCTTGTGTTCTTGGTCACCTCCCTTACCAAGGCCCATCTCCACCGATTGCTCAGTTTTGCCGGGCGGCCAGCTCTCGGAAGATTCTTGGTGGTTCCAAACTTCTTCCATTTAAGAATGATGGAGGTCACTGTGTTCTTGGGGAACTTTAATGCTGAAGAAATGTTTTGTACCCTTCCCCAGATCTGTGCCTCGACACAATCCTGTCTCTATGGACAATTCCTTTGACCTCATGGCTTGGTTTTTGCTCTGGCATGAACTGTCAACCGTGAGACCTTAAATAGACAGGTGGGTTCCTTTCCAAATCAGGGAAAGGAATCCATTTAATTTACCACAGGTGGATTCCAATCAAGTTGTAGAAACATCTGAAGGATGATCAGGGGAAACAGGTTGCACCTGAGCTCAATTTCGACTCTCATAGCCAAGGGTCTGAATACTTATGGAAATAAGGTATTTCATTTTTATTTATTTTTTAACATTTACAAAAAAAAATCTAAAAACAGTTTTCGCTTTGTCATTATGGGTATGGTATTGTGTGTAGATTGCTGAGGAGTTGTTTTTATTTAATCAATTTTAGAACAAGGCTTTAAGGTAATAAAATGTGGAAAAAGTCAAGGGGTCTGAATACTTTCAGAAGGCACTGTGTGTATATGGAACCCGCGCCCCCCCGCCGAACCCTCGCGCCCCCCGGCCGAACCCCACACACACCCCCTCTGCCCCCCACCCCAGGGGGCGTGCCCCACAGTCTGGGAACCACTGCTGTAACACATCAAACCAATCAGAACAGGGTTTAAATGAGCGGCAGCCTAAACCCTGCAATGAAACAGCACGGCTATGTGAGCGCGCAGTGATGCCATACGGTCCGCGTCAGGAACACTGAAGCTTATAGCGGCAGGCTTATAATGTCCACTAGTCGATATGTGCTTCTGCTCTCTAATCGTCAAATCAACTCGCTAATGTCGTAAAGGTGGATTCCAATGCTCCAGAGACAGAGAAGGTAGCGCACAGGTAAGCCGTTTGGTTATTTGATTGTAGGCTATGTACACTGTCAATAGAATGTAGTTCAGGATTTGTCCAAATTGGCTCAGTTACTGTAGCTACAGTAGCTACAGTAGCTACTGTAATATACAGACATGATAGACGAGACACCGGCGAAATAATAATCAGAATGTTGACAACATGTATGAAGGCAGACGTGTGATCACCTAGGATTGCTCAACTAGGTGTTTTACAGGTGAGAATATAGCTGCATTGGGAGAGCGGTGTCACTGTAGCCTGATTTACATATAGACGAGTCTTTGAATAATTTATTACTCATCCAGTGTCAACGGGTTCATACTTGAATTACATCATTGGCAGCATTTGTCTCACATGCCAATATGGCAGCGAATAGCCTACCTTATCAAGTTCTCTGACTGATTAGGTTATATTCCTGCTGCAAGTTGATAAGAAATTATTGAAAATGAAGGGAAGCTTTGCCAATCCTTTTTCTCACACATATTCCCCTTTTCCTTTGTGTGTGTAAAAACCATTCAGAGTCCAGTAGAGGCCCCTGCTTTAGATTTTTGTGATGCACTGTCCATAGGCTAGCTAGCCCACCTCAAGTGTGCACACTTCACTTGATAGTACAGTCTTTGAAGAGCTATTGGTCTTTTGTCTTTCCTGCTGTGCCTCTGGACTCAGCACCTGTCCTCTGCCCCCACGCCTACCTCGTCCCTTCTCTCTCTCTCCCCATCCTTGTCTTCTGCCCATCCTCTCCCTCGACCTCAGCCTATCCATTTGTCTCACATCTCTCCATTCGTCTTTCCCCAGCCTCCTTTGCCCATCCTTCAATCTCTCCCCATCCCTTAATCTCACTGTCCCTCCCTCCCCTCCTCTCCCCAGCCCTCTCCCCAGCCCTCTCTCCCCTTGACTTTAACATACTGTACCTCTGAGGTCACACTAATGTCAGGGTTACGTTAAGACTGTGTGTGTGTGTGTGTGTGTGTGTGTGTGTGTGTGTGTGTGTGTGTGTGTGTGTGTGTGTGTGTGTGTGTGTGTGTGTGTGTGTGTGTGTGTGTGTGTGTGTGTGTGTGTGTGTGTGTGTGTGTGTGTGTGTGTGTGTGTGTGTGTGCAGAGCGGAGGAGCCATGACTCTGACGAGAGGGTCGTTCACCTACACCACGGGGGAGGAGTACCACGGGGAGTGGAAAGAAGGCAAGACATCTCCTCTATCAACCTTCTCTATCAAGTTCACTTCATTTGACATCATTATACTGTACAGTAGGCACATACAGTGGCTGACCAATATGGCACCAAAGCGTCACTGCATCATGCTCTATACTGTTATGTAGGCCTTCATGTATATATGAGAGTCTGGTGATTCTCTAATCCGCGTTGTGTTCTAATATTACCGTACTACGAAGCCTTCACACTGAAGTCCAGAGGGTACTCAATTCATGGGCTGAATAATCTGAGCGTAATATCTTCAGGGGGTAGCATCAGCCAGATAATTCATCCACAGAGCTGTCGGATATAACATCCTTACAGCCTCATTACCAGCAGCTAGCCTATCTAGGCAGTCCCCCGGTGTCTCTGACTCCAAAATATGTTAGCTAACCGTCTCTCGTGGCTCTGTTTCTGTGTCTTAACTAAAAGTATCCTGTGTCTGTTTCTCTGTGTCTTAACTAAAAGTATCCTGTGTCTGTTTCTCTGTGTCTAAACTAACAGTATCCCGTGTCTGTTTCTCTGTGTCTTAACTAAAAGTATCCTGTGTCTGTTTCTCTGTGTCTTAACTAAAAGTATCCTGTGTCTGTTTCTCTGTGTCTAAACTAACAGTATCCCGTGTCTGTTTCTCTGTGTCTTAACTAACAGTATCCCGTGTCTGTTTCTCTGTGTCTTAACTAACAGTATCTCGTGTCTGTTTCTCTGTGTCTTAACTAACAGTATCTCGTGTCTGTTTCTCTGTGTCTTAACTAACAGTATCTCGTGTCTGTTTCTCTGTGTCTTAACTAACAGTATCTCGTGGCTCTGTTTCTCTGTGTCTTAACTAACAGTATCTCGTGGCTCTGTTTCTCTGTGTCTTAACTAACAGTATCCCGTGTCTGTTTCTCTGTGTCTTAACTAACAGTATCTCGTGGCTCTGTTTCTCTGTGTCTTAACTAACAGTATCTCGTGGCTCTGTTTCTCTGTGTCTTAACTAACAGTATCCCGTGGCTCTGTTTCTCTGTGTCGTAAAACTAACAGTATCCCGTGTCTGTTTCTCTGTGTCTTAACTGTACGTATTTATTGTGTTAGTCGGTAGTTGGTGCTGTCAGTAATTAGGGGTAATCTGGGCAGGATGAATACCAGTGAGAGGATGGGGGTTGGGGGAATACTGTGAACTTAACAACCCTTTGTCTTCCTCCTGTCCTTTGTTCTTTCTGTAAGGCACCAGACTAGGTTTTTAAACATAGAAACATATGTGACAAACATGTGTCTCCCCATTTCTAAAAGTGTTTGATCTTATTATTCTGACTACACACACACACACACACACACACACACAGTCTATTAAGCCAAATCCTAACTAACCTTTAACCCATGATGTCAAGGCTGACCTCATGTTGTTTTTTAAATATTTATTTAACTAGTCAGTTAAGAACAAATTCTTATTTTCAGTGACAGCCTAGGAACAGTGGGTTAAATGCCTTGTTCAGGGGCAGAACGACAGATTTTTACCTTGTCAGCTTGGGGATTTGATCTAGCAACCTTTCGGTTACTAGTCCAACACTCTAACCACTAGGTTACCTGCCTCCCCATCAGGAATTGACCTTGGACTGCTTTTGGAAACACACACTAGAAAGCTCAGACTCAACCCCTGTTGAAGCAGCAGAACAGCCAAACACATCTGCCAGGAGGAACTATAATATGCACGAGAATATTTCAAAACTACAGATCGTTAAAACATACTCTGTTTAAAATGTCAGCTCCCTCAAACAACACAGCCGTGTTATGAACAGTTCCTATGGTTTTAATGAGCATAGAAGTCCAATCCAAGGTCAAATAAGGTCAAGAGAGCAGGATTGCAGTTTATATACCGTAACGTTTACTGTAAAATGTAGAATAACTATCCTAACCTTTTTGTATCCGACCTGTAGATGATTGGCTAAGTACACATTCTTAGGGTTATATGCCTAGTAAAATGTAAAAAATCTGGAGAGAACAGCCACATACATATTGTATTGGATCATACAGGCAGCAGACACATGAATTCCTTGAATTCGTGTGTGTCTTGCTGGATTACATCACTTTAAGGAGACAGTAGACAGATTGTATCCTAATATACTAAACCTGCTGGATTAGATCACTTTAAAGAGACAGTAGACAGATGGTATCCTAATATACCAAACCTGCTGGATTACATCACTTTAAGGAGACAGTAGACCGATGGTATCCTAATATACTAAACCTGCTGGATTAGATCACTTTAAAGAGACAGTAGACAGATGGTATCCTAATATACTAAACCTGCTGGATTAGATCACTTTAAGGAGACAGTAGACCGATGGTATCCTAATATACTAAACCTGCTGGATTAGATCACTTTAAGGAGACAGTAGACCGATGGTATCCTAATATACTAAACCTGCTGGATTAGATCACTTTAAGGAGACAGTAGACCGATGGTATCCTCATATACTAAACCTGCTGGATTAGATCACTTTAAAGAGACAGTAGACCGATGGTATCCTAATATACTAAACCTGCTGGATTAGATCACTTTAAGGAGACAGTAGACCGATGGTATCCTAATATACTAAACCTGCTGGATTAGATCACTTTAAGGAGACAGTAGACCGATGGTATCCTCATATACTAAACCTCTAGTTGATAGAGGGAAGGAAGATTACAGTTCAGAATGGTGTGTATTCAGGACTTGTGCCAAGAAGCACACATTATTAGACCATCAAGTAGCCAAGAGCATTGGGCCATGCAGTAGGTTTCATTATTTGATAAGGAAGGAAGAAATGCTGCATTTCTAAATGAATGTAACAGCTCAGATTGTTGTATTTTCTGTTTCTGTGTTTAATAACTTAAATGTTGTTTCCTGTGTGTGTGTGTGTGTGTGTGTGTGTGTGTCCCCTCAGGTCGGAGACATGGAATGGGCCAGCTGAAGTTCTCAGATGGAACGTGCTATGCGGGACAGTTTGAGAATGGACTGTTCCAAGGCTCGGGGGTGCTCCTCTTCCCAGACGGATCCAGGTGTGTGTACGTGTGTCTGTGTGTGTGCGTGTACATCTTCTTTATTTCATATTTTGTTCTTCTTCATCCTTAGGTATGAGGGTCAGTTTACCCAGGGGAAGTTCCAGGGTGCCGGGGTCTTCAGTCGCTTTGATGGGATGAAGTTTGAAGGAGAGTTCAAGAGTGGTCGAGTGGAGGGATATGGTACGTTCATCAAACCACAAGGCTCTAATAGGAGAAACAGTTGCAAAAGAAACACAACACCTACCCAATCTTGCTGTTCTTATTTTTTGTGTTCCAATCAGCAGCTCATCCTCCATCTTGTCTGTTGTCCAGGGTTACTGACGTTTCCAGATGGGAACCATGGTGTGCCGCGTAACGAGGGCCTGTTTGAGAACCACAAGCTGCAGAAGAGGGAGAAGTGCCAAGGAGTGGTACTGCAGGCACAGGGAGCTGCCTCCACTGCCCGCAGTCTGGCTCTATGACCCTGCAGACACCCGAGACCCCACCAGGACACTATGAGGAGTGGCTAGCTGTTCAGCAACTGGACTCATCTTAGATCCAAAATGGTGGAACAATGGGTCTCAACCATGGCCAGGGTACAACATCCTCATACAGGCACTCAGGGATGGACAACAGGGTCATGCACCAGGGTTGTGGTGATTCTTGAATTTGAATTAGCCACACTCTACAGAAAGAATAATTGAATTTGAATGAAAGGAAGTATCATTTAATGTATTTTATTTAAATTCAAATGTATAATTTATTATACACATCACTTGGCCTATGCGCAATGTACAGTTACTAATACTATGTATAACATACTGTAGGTTAAACCTAACATTACCTCTGAGTTATAATTAAGTTCATATTTTAAATTGGGTTTCTTCGTAATAATAAGTTGCATATGCTTTTGGTAAAATACATGTCAAAGGATTGAAACTTTCATGTCTCAGTTAAATTGATTTGAATTCAATGTCTACTTCCTTCAATTCAAAGTCTGCTTTCTGTGGGGTGTGGGCAATTGAAATAGAATTTGGCATTTCATGGGTTGAATTAAATTCAGAATTGACCCCAACCCTGTCATTCTCTCTCTCTCTCTCTCTGTCCGTGTTTCTCTCTCTCTCTCTCTCTCTCTCTCTCTCTCTCTCTCTCTCTCTCTCTCTCTCTCTCTCGCTCTGTCTCTGCCTTTCTGTGTCCTCCTGCTACACCAATGCTGTTCTGCCTTCAAATTTTATTTGTCACATGCGCCGACTACAACATTACCGTGAAATGCTTACTTACAAGCCCTTGACCAACAATGCAGTTCAATAAATAGTTAAGAAAATATTTACTAAATAAACTAAAGTAATCAAATCTAAAAGTAACACAAGAAAATGTCATAACAATAACAAGGCTATATATTTTTTTTTTACCTTTATTTAACTAGGCATGTCAGTTAAGAACAATTTCTTATTTTCAATGACCGCCTAGGAGAGTGGGTTAACTGCCTGTTCAACGGCAGACCAACAGATTTGTACCTTGTCAGCTCTGGGATTTGAACTTGCAACCTTGCGGTTACTAGTCCAACGCTCTAACCACTAGCCTACCCTGCCGCCCCATATATATATATATATACACAAGGGGTGCCGGTACCGATTCAATGCGCGACAGTATAGTTAAGGCGAGGTCATTTGTACAAGCTTGGCCCCAGTGATATACTGGGCCGTACACACTACCCTCTGTTGCGCCTTACGGTCAGATGCTGAGAAGTTGCCATACCAGGAGGTGAAGGATGTTATTGATGGGGCAGTGGTAGAACTCTTTGAGGATCTGGGGACCCATGCCAAATCTTTTCAGTCTCCTGAGAGGGAAAAGGTGTTGTCGTGCCCTCTTAACTGTCTTGGTATGTTTGGACCATATTTGTTTGTTGGTGATGTGGAGACCAAGGAACTTCAAACTCTCGACCCACTCCACCCCGTCGATGTTAATGGGGGCCTGTCCGGCCCTCCTTTTCCTATAGTCCAGGATCATCTCCTTTGTCTTGCTCACATTGAGGGAGAGGTTGATGTCCTGGAACCACACCGCCAGGTCTCATCTCCTCCCTATAGGCTGTCTCATCATTGTCGGTGATCAGGCCTACCACTGTTGTATCGTCAGCAAACTTAAGGATGGAGTTGGAGTCGTGCTTGGTCAGGCAGTCATGGGTGTTCAGGAAGGTACTAAGTATGCACCCCTGAGGGGCCCCATTGTTGAGGATCAGCGTAGCAGAAATGAACTACAACAAGGACAATGTTTCTGCAATGAAACACACAACACAGTTACAGCATCTCACTTTAGAACAGGAAAACCCTGTTTGCTGGCAATCTTAATGCCATACTCCATCTGACGCCTTTTCAGGTCAGCAGCGTGCTTAATGTTATTGAACATGACGATAGAATAACGACAGGTATGATTGTTATTAAAGTAGAATGGAAAGTATGCAGTTAAATGAGCTGTTACTTGTCATTTAATCTATGTCTTAATGCATGTGTGTGGGAACCTGTCAGGCCACATTGTTCTCTTTTGTTTTGAAATATCTTTATGTCAGGGCTATTTAATGTCGGTCTTGGAGGGCTGAAACACTCACAAATGTTTTTCTTCTACCTGGTAGTTAATTGCACTCACCTGGTGTCCCAGGTCTGAATTAGTCCCTTATTAGAAGGAGAGGGTGAAAAACAGAAGTGTTTCGGCCCTCCTGGACCGACATTGAACAGTGCTGCTTCATGATAACACTGGCAGGCAGCTTCTCAGGTTAGCACTCCCCCCTCAGTCTTGGTCTTGACTCCGGTCTTGAATCGGTCTCACTTTAAGTCTCAAACAAACATTGCCCGCAGATGTATTGTTTTGAAAACATGGAAGTGTCCCAAAACATGATTAATTTATTATTCACGAAATAGTGGTTCTCACCTACAACATTAATCTGGATTATCATAATGGAATTGCACTATTTAAAGAATCTAGCATTTCATTTATCAGCTATTGATCAAATAGGCATCACACTGGTGAACTAGTCCTATACTGAGACTTATCTACAATATGTGAATAATGACCTATTGATATGTTTGTATTGTAGATAAAACACACATTTCACATTTGCCTTAACAGGGTGTGTTGGAGAAATTGTGTAAATAGAGGAACTGTTCATTTGAGGAGGATCAAAATGAACTTCTTCCTCCCCTCTGCCATCCTCTACTTCCTTTCCCTCCTCTTCTACCCTCATCCGTTCTCTTCTTCCTTTCCCTCCTATCTCAACCTCTTCTACCCTCATCTGTTCTCTTCTTCCTTTCCCTCCTATCTCAACCTCTTCTACCCTCATCCGTTCTCTTATATCCTCATCCCTCCTCTTCTTCCTTTCCCTCTTCTATCCTCATCCCTCCTCTTCTTCCTTTCCCTCTTCTATCCTCATCCATCCTCTTCTTCCTTTCCCTCTTCTATCCTCATCCATCCTCTTCTTCCTTTCCCTCTTCTATCCTCATCCCTCCTCTTCTTCCTTTCCCTCTTCTATCCTCATCCATCCTCTTCTTCCTTTCCCTCTTCTATCCTCATCCATCCTCTTCTTCCTTTCCCTCTTCTATCCTCATCCATCCTCTTCTTCCTTTCCCTCTTCTATCCTCATCCATCCTCTTCTTCCTTTCCCTCTTCTATCCTCATCCATCCTCTTCTTCCTTTCCCTCTTCCTTAATTCCTCCTCCTCTTCCTCTCCTACCCCTCCATTTGTTCTGAGGGTATATCCAGAAGCATGACATCCTAATGAGGCTAACACACACACACACACACACATACTATCCTCTGAGACACATGCTGTGGTGATGACGGGATTCAACTCTAATGACTCCAGTGGTTTTCCACTCTAACAGCCTCTCCAAGGATGTCATTTGTAAGGGGAGAGTAGGTTCAACACTGATTTTGAGTGGCATGAGTCCTTAGTTGCTACATCATTGATTCTTGAAGAATATAACTTGTAAATTACTCATGTGCTTAGCTTAACTTGCATAACCATCAGAACCCAAATATACACTTGTTTTAGTCTGTAACCTCTACAGGATCGGTGTACCCCCGTGGGACGGTTGAGCTAACGTAGGCTAATGTGATTAGCATGAGGTAGTAAGTAACAAGAACATTTCCCAGGACATAGACGTATCTGATATTGTCAGAAAGCTTAAATTCTTGTTAATCTAACTGCGCTGTCCAATTTACAGTAGCTATTACAGTGAAATAATACCATGCTATTGTTTGAGGGGAGTGCACAGTTATGAACTTAAACATTTATTAATAAACCAGTTAGGCACATTTGGGCAGTCTTGATACAACATTTTGAACAGAAATACAATGGATCAGTCTAAAACGTTGTGCATAAACTGCTGCCATCTAGTGGCCAAAATCGAAATTGCGCCTGGGATGGAATAATACATTATGGCCTTTCTCTTCCATTTCAAAGATGGTACAAACAAATACATTTTTTTTTGTTTTTTCTTTGTTTTTATCTTTTACCAGATCTAATGTGTTATATTCTCCTACATTCATTTCACATTTCCACAAACATCAAAGTGTTTCCTTTCAAATGGTACCAAGAATATGCATATCCTTGCTTCAGGTCCTGAGCTACAGGCAGTTAGATTTGGGTATGACATTTTAGGTCCTGAGCTACAGGCAGGTAGATTTGGGTATGACATTTTAGGTCCTGAGCTACAGGCAGTTAGATTTGGGTATGACATTTTAGGTCCTGAGCTACAGGCAGTTAGATTTGGGTATGACATTTTAGGTCCTGAGCTACAGGCAGTTAGATTTGGGTATGACATTTTAGGCAAAAATGGAAAAAAAGGGGCGGATCCTTAAGAGGTTCGTACATTTAAACAATCACTGTACAGTCTCAAAACATGGCTAAAATTATACATTTGATGTTCAGTCCTTGAATCCATAGCTCTGTCTTTGAATTTGAGAGTGGTTACATTTCTCCAGACCCTTCCGTTGCTTTTTAGCGAAACGGGTGGGGAATATGCTTTGTTATTGATCCAATTAAAGACTCCAGCTTTAACAGAACAAATAGAGGGAAATGGTCAAACTCTTGCACAGTCCGGATACTTCTAAAAACCAACATAACAAATGCAACATTTCTGTCACATATCCTTCCCTTTGTCAAGACATGAGGGAAGGACATGGTTGATCTGATAGCAGGCTGTTTATTCTCTATGGTTTGTGTATAGCATTACATGTGTGTCTTACAGTATATCTCTGTTAGGGGACAAGTGACACTTTATAGCTAGGGACACTTTATTAATCATTAATTACACACCTATGTGAGTTGGCATTATTAGTCATAGGACGGTTGGTATCTGTATTCTGTGGGGTTGAATTGTATTCTACTAGAATTGATCATGGCTATAGTGTGATGAAACCCAAATGAATCCATTGTACATTAACGGTTTACTCTGACTGAGTAAATATATGGTTTTGTCGGACAACTAGAGCCTTTACTAAAGACAATGGAATGATTAGATATACAGAGGATTTGGGAAGCAGCCGTGTGTGTGTGTGTGTGTGTGTGTGTGTGTGTGTGTGTGTAATGAGACCATCATTATCAAGATATACTCCGTGAATCCCCAGAGGGTAGAATGACATGGAGATCAATGCTATATGGTAAAGACTTATCCCCTAGGGATTTATGCTAATAACAAAGACAAAGGGATTGACAGGAGACGTCTTATTGTTGACATTCTGGCTGCTAATTTGACAATAAAAAGTACCTTCTAATAAATCTGTACCTTTGTTGAGATCTCTTTGTTCGATAGGCAACACAGACTAGAGAATGTTAAAAATAATCATTTAATTAATTTAACATTTTTATTTGATAGAAAGAGTGTTTCTCACGACGATAAAGGTTTACCCACATATGTATTCATCAAAATAAAGTTCTCTTTCACTGGGTATCCTGAATATTTCCCTGTAGAGAGACAAAGAGCTGCCTATACCACAAAGTGAATGTCATCAGAAATAAATACAAATTCTGTCAATAATGTGAATTCTGCTGTCGCTGGAACCCATTTGATGCTGCAGTTTGCTGTCTTTAACACGGTCCTCTCGACGCTAAGGGGATGAATAGATGTGGGTGCGATGTTCCACCACATACAGAACTAACACTCCTTCGAGCCCTTTTTGGAGTCTGTAGCGCGTGTCATAATGATTGGACCAAGGCGCAGCATGCGTAGAGTTCCACATTTTTTATCAATCGAAACTCGACCAAAAACAACAAAGCACAAACTAAACGTGAAGCTACTGGTGTGCACACAGGCCACTATCTGTAGACAAGATCCCACAAAGCACAATGAGGAAATGGCTGCCTAAATATGATCCCCAATCAGAGACAACGATAAACAGCTGTCTCTGATTGGGAACCATACCAGGCCAACATAAACCATTAATCACCGAGATGACCCACCCTAGTCACTATCACGCCCTAACCAACAGAGAATAAACAGCTCTCTAATGGTCAGGGCGTGACAGGGTCCCCCAATAATCTGATTGTGAAAAGGTTGTGAGGTGGGGGCCCCTACCCAAAAGCTGTTGAGAAGCTCACACTGTAAATGATCCACCCACAAGCCATCATAATAAGACTGATTTAGACAGATACAAATACCATGTATTGTCTGCAAAGGTTTGTCTCTTGCAGATGATTTTGCAAAGAAAATCTTTGGAAATTTGTACCACAACTGAGATTTTCTAACAGGGAAGTCCTTGAATAAATTAAGTGAATTGATGTGAGGCATTTGGAACATCATGTACGTATAAGTCTGCCATGTCTGGTATGTCAGACTCATTTTAGGAAGCTTGTGTTATATATGCAGAGCCTAGTATGGAGGCCTACAGGCAAAGATGTTTTGTTTGTATGGCATTTTAGGTGCATTAGTTAAACCTTCATATATGTCCCTCTGTTGTGTCTTTAAAGCATACTCTTCATTAGGGTTTCCGTCCTATATTATCTCTCCAGACATCCTCATTCATAGTGAGACAGTAATGAGACAGTAATGAGTCAGCCTTGGTTGTCATGACATTCATCTGAAGTTTCTGAATGGATTCTTTTCACTACGCCAGGCAGGAAGATATTTAAGTATTTGAGAGTGTCAATGGGATTCTATGGCAACAAGAAATAAATCAAAATGGAAGATAAACGGCTCATATATTTTTCCCACTGTGGTGTACTTGAGCAAGGTTTCCTGCCGGGCAGTCTATAAAAATAACCATGAACAAAATAATCATACTCATCATGACAAACACAACTTTTCACAACAGAGAATTCTGCAGGTTCTGTAGACTAAAGAGATTGACATAAACCCAGTGGCAGTTGAAGACAGCCCTGTTGTTATAACCGTTTAATGGAGGCTAACAGGACTGTCTGGTGGACTGCTGCAGGTGGGATCTCCTTTCCTCCCCCTCCCCATACTACTCTACTCCAGGACTGTATCTCAATAGTCAACATTGGTCTCCTCTCCTTCATTTCAATAGTCTATAGTGATCTCCTCTTCTGCATCTCAATAATCTATAGTGGTCTCCTCTCCTCATCACCTCTCCTTCATTTCAATAGTCTATAGTGGTCTCCTCTCCTCATCTCCTCTCCTTCATTTCAATAGTCTATAGTGGTCTCCTCTCCTCATCTCCTGCATCTCAATAGTCTATAGTGATCTCCTCTTCTGCATCTCAATAGTCTATAGTGGTCTCCTCTCCTCATCTCCTTCATTTCAATAGTCTATAGTGATCTCCTCTTCTGCATCTCAATAGTCTATAGTGGTCTCCTCTCCTCATCACCTCTCCTTCATTTCAATAGTCTATAGTGGTCTCCTCTCCTCATCTCCTCTCCTTCATTTCAATAGTCGATAGTGGTCTCCTCTCCTCATCACCTCTCCTTCATTTCAATAGTCTATAGTGGTCTCCTCTCCTCATCTCCTCTCCTTCATTTCAATAGTCTATAGTGGTCTCCTCTCCTCATCACCTCTCCTTCATTTCAATAGTCTATAGTGGTCTCCTCTCCTCATCTCCTCTCCTTCATTTCAATAGTCTATAGTGATCTCCTCTTCTGCATCTCAATAGTCGATAGTGGTCTCCTCTCCTCATCACCTCTCCTTCATTTCAATAGTCTATAGTGGTCTCCTCTCCTCATCTCCTCTCCTTCATTTCAATAGTCTATAGTGGTCTCCTCTCCTCATCTCCTCTCCTTAATTTCAATAGTCGATAGTGGTCTCCTCTCCTCATCTCCTCTCCTTAATTTCAATAGTCTATAGTGGTCTCCTCTCCTCATCTCCTCTCCTTCATTTCAATAGTCTATAGTGGTCTCCTCTCCTCATCTCCTCTCCTTAATTTCAAAAGTCTATAGTGATCTCCTCTTCTGCATCTCAATAGTCGAAAGTGGTCTCCTCTCCTCATCACCTCTCCTTCATTTCAATAGTCTATAGTGGTCTCCTCTCCTCATCTCCTCTCCTTAATTTCAATAGTCGATAGTGGTCTCCTCTCCTCATCTCCTCTCCTTAATTTCAGTAGTCTATAGTGGTCTCCTCTCCTCATCTCCTCTCCTTCATTTCAATAGTCTATAGTGGTCTCCTCTCCTCATCTCCTCTCCTTCATTTCAATAGTCGATAGTGGTCTCCTCTCCTCATCTCCTCTCCTTAATTTCAATAGTCTATAGTGGTCTCCTCTCCTCATCTCCTCTCCTTCATTTCAATAGTCGATAGTGGTCTCCTCTCCTCATCTCCTCTCCTTCATTTCGATAGTGGTCTCCTCTCCTCATCTCCTCTCCTTAATTTCAATAGTCTATAGTGGTCTCCTCTCCTCATCTCCTCTCCTTCATTTCAATAGTCTATAGTGGTCTCCTCTCCTCATCTCCTCTCCTTAATTTCAATAGTCGATAGTGGTCTCCTCTCCTCATCTCCTCTCCTTAATTTTAATAGTCGATAGTGGTCTCCTCTCCTCATCTCCTCTCCTTAATTTCAATAGTCGATAGTGGTCTCTTCTCCTCTATAATTTCACTAACTGTAAATACAGTGTAGAAGAGAGCAATATGGTGGAGACCTAATTGGAAATAGTTTTGATCTGTGCCAATGTTGTTCTTTCATGTGGTTCAGGAGAAGATGTGGTTCAGGAGAAGAGAAGGCGACATATACGACTGTGGATATGTAGTATCATAGTTTTAGTGTGCGTTTTGTAAAGTTGATGTTTCCTGATTGAGAACTATACAGGTAAAAAAAATCCCTGTGAGGGGTATCATCTCATGCAAGACCAAGGGAGTAATCTATCTCATCACCTGTTCATGTGGAAAAGCCTACGAAGGACAAACGAAAAGACAATTAAAACAATGCATAGCTGAACACCGCAGCTCAATCAGGTGTAAGAACATTGACTATCCAGTAGCAGCTCACTTTGTTGAAGCTAACCATCCAATCTCCTCCCTCAAATACACAGGCATTGAGCATGTTGCTCTACCAAGGAGAGGAGGTAACATCGAGATCCCACTACGACAAAGGGAGGCTTACTGGATATCCTACTGAAATCTGCTGTTTATTTGATTTGGAATGAGCTTTATGTGTGGATGTCAGCAGTACACTACATGGTAAATTATATACAGAAATATGCAGTTGATTATAGGTTTTCTAAGCTAATATAAATAACATTGGCATACACATACACATACACATACACATACACATACACATACACATACACATACACATACACATACACATACACATACACATACATTGTCAACATCTGTTGTTCAAAACCAACACGCTTGGATGCACCTTTTCTGTACAATACACAACATACTGTCACTATGACAACAATGTCCCCCGATGGCTCAGAAGTCAAAGTTTAACCAGTTTTATTTATTTATAATTTATTTTAGTTTACCTTTATCTAACTAGGCAGGAACATATTCTGTAAAGTGAGGATTGGAACTAATATTAATAGCTTTATCTTTCAGGTGCTTTTCAGACATTGCACTCAAATCGATACCATTGTAGTGATTTATGGAGAACCTATGGAGTGGGGCTTGAACCAGCAACCCTACAGTTATCCAGACCTCTTGGCAAAGGTACAGTGAACTCACATTCACAGGGCTTATACTATTGTTACTACTGCTTTAAGTCCTTCCACTATTCAGAGATACACGTCAATGTCGTAAAACCAAATGACATTCTGACAGGTTTATCCCTGAGCCAGAGATCATTTCCCCTCAGGCAGGACTGTACCTATGATGACAACAGGAAAATATTTCCACTGGACCCACGGAAGTATGTCCACACATTTCTAACCCAATCATGGGGTGTTTAACGAAGGAAAAACAGCCACCCCAACCATCCCATCCACCCCTGTGGCACCACAGAGACAATAGAGCCAGTTTGAACTAAACATTGTCTGTGACTCTAGCCTCTGTAAAATTAACAGTTTTCCAGTGACCTTTAAATGTGGAACAACTGCTGATGGACAGTCATTTGTTAATTACTGTAATAATGGTGGAGGATAAACCAAATGCAGTTTCAAATCAGAACCTAATGCTGATATAAAGCTATGATGATGCAATCAATGCCTACCGCATTGGTAGTATTTTAAATCTGCTCACAAAATACTGCTCATAAAGACTTTTAACAACAAGAACAAAAATGCACTTCGACATACATTTGTAAATCATTTGTTGATTTAATATCCCCAGGAATGGTGTAATGTTGGAGAGCAATGGCAGCAGTGAATGTACTGTGAATCTTGGATTCTCATATGGATTATCTGCAATTTACATTCAATATATGGTGACTAGCCTATATGGCAAGATAGTGTCCCCACTAGGCACAGACTTCAACGTCTAATGATTCTAATGCAAGAACACAGCTTTTCAGGGGTTTTAAAGCTCTTCAGAAGAGAATCGGCTATGAGTTGCTTTAATAAGTCCAGTCCCCAGCACCACACTGCTCAGCTGAAAGGACTTTTCTAAAAATGTATTTTCAGCAAAAGCAGATGACATGAAAGCAGCAGTCTCACTGGTATAACGGCACACAGAACTAATCTTTGAACTTCCGCCTGTTGTGTCCTAGAAAGACACACTGCAGATAACACATGAATCAAATACCATGTACATGAGGGGTGTGAGTATACAGGAAATATATAACAAATACAGTAAACGTGCTTATAACAAGTAAAAGTGCTTAGGTTTATGTTCCTGAGAGCCATGCAGACACACACTAGGAGAGTAGAGCATATATTATCAGGCCACTACTGTAACGGTACAATCCTGTTACATCAAATATAACCAGAAAACAAGATGATGAGAGTTTGCCATGACAGTAGGTCTGCATTGAAATGACTTGATCAAATATGCAGTAGCCCACTGGGCACAAACCTCACTTCATCGTCTAGTTTTGATTTACACTTGTAGAAAAAAGGGTTACAAAATGTCCCCATTGGAGAACCGTTTTTGGTTCCAGATTGAAATCTTTTGGGTTCCATATACAGCCCTCTGTGGAAAGGGTTCTACCTGGAACCAAATAGGGTATGGGGACAGCCAAAGAACCTTTTTAGGTTCTAGATAGCACTATTTTTGTCTACGAGGACTCAAAAGCCTGCACACGCTGTGCCTGTCCAGGATGGGAGTTGAAGTTAAGCCCTATGCACCCAGCTGAAATGGTGGTGTCTGGTTAGGTATGTACCAGTGGGATAGGAGGTTTAGGGCTGATTTGGTGGTCTGGTTAGGTATGTACCAGTGGGATAGGAGGTTTAGGCCTGATTTGGTGGTCTGGTTAGGTATGTACCAGTGGGATAGGAGTTTAGGGCTGTTTTGGTGGTCTGGTTAGGTATGTACCAGTGGGATGTGGAGGTTTAGGGCTGAAGGCTGATTTGGTGGTCTGGTTAGGTATGTACCAGTGGGATAGGAGGTTTAGGGCTGATTTGGTGGTCTGGTTAGGTATGTACCAGTGGGATAGGAGGTTTAGGGCTGATTTGGTGGTCTGGTTAGGTATGTACCAGTGGGATAGGAGGTTTAGGGCTGATTTGGTGTTCTGGTTAGGTATGTACCAGTGGGATAGGAGATTTAGGGCTGATTTGGTGGTCTGGTTAGGTATGTACCAGTGGGATAGGAGGTTTAGGGCTGATTTGGTGGTCTGGTTAGGTATGTACCAGTGGGATAGGAGGTTTAGGGCTGAAGGCTGATTTGGTGGTCTGGTTAGCTAGGTACCAGTGGGATGTGGAGGTTGTGGGCTGAAGGCTGATTTGGTGGTCTGGTTAGGTATGTACCAGTGGGATAGGAGGTTTATGGCTAAAGGCTGATTTGGTGGTCTGGTTAGCTAGGTACCAGTGGGATGTGGCGGTTTAGGGCTGAAGGCTGATTTGGTGGTCTGGTAAGTTAGGTAACAGTGGGATGTGGAGGTTTAGGGCTGAAGGCTGATTTGGTGGTCTGGTTAGCTAGGTAACAGTGGGATGTGGAGGTTTAGGGCTGAAGGCTGATTTGGTGGTCTGGTTAGCTAGGTAACAGTGGGGTGTGGAGGTTTAGGGCTGAAGGCTGATTTGGTGGTCTGGTTAGCTAGGTACCAGTGGGATGTGGAGGTTTAGGGCTGAAGGCTGATTTGGTGGTCTGGTTAGCTAGGTACCAGTGGGATGTGGCGGTTTAGGGCTGAAGGCTGATTTGGTGGTCTGGTAAGTTAGGTAACAGTGGGATGTGGAGGTTTAGGGCTGAAGGCTGATTTGGTGGTCTGGTTAGCTAGGTACCAGTGGGATGTGGAGGTTTAGGGCTGAAGGCTGATTTGGTGGTCTGGTTAGCTAGGTAACAGTGGGGTGTGGAGGTTTAGGGCTGAAGGCTGATTTGGTGGTCTGGTTAGCTAGGTACCAGTGGGATGTGGAGGTTTAGGGCTGAAGGCTGATTTGGTGGTCTGGTTAGCTAGGTACCAGTGGGATGTGGCGGTTTAGGGCTGAAGGCTGATTTGGTGGTCTGGTAAGTTAGGTAACAGTGGGATGTGGAGGTTTAGGGCTGAAGGCTGATTTGGTGGTCTGGTAAGTTAGGTAACAGTGGGATGTGGAGGTTTATGGCTGAAGGCTGATTTGGTGGTCTGGTAAGTTAGGTAACAGTGGGATGTGGAGGTTTATGGCTGAAGGCTGATTTGGTGGTCTGGTAAGTTAGGTAACAGTGGGGGTACCAGACCCACCTCCCTCAGCTGGTCCAGTTTCTCCAGAGTCTCCTTGGTGTCAAACTGCCACTCTTTCACCTGCTCCACTGCTGTAAAGCCCTCCTGAAACACACAGACACCTGATTGTACAAACAGTTACACATGGAAGCAAAAAGACACATTTGAATAGAAAATGTCTATGCCAACCTCAAGTTTTATTTGAGAAGATGTGGTACTCACATGGTTTTTGAGCCTTGTATCAGCCCCTCCAACAATGAGCAGCTTGAGTATCTTATATCTGCCCAGACGCACAGCATCATGCAGAGGAGTGTCCCCCTCCTGGAATACACAATTACAATACTACACTATGAAGACAACCAAGATAATGATGACAACGAGGACAACCAAGATAATGACAACAAAGACAACCAAGATAATGATGACAACAAAGACAACCAAGATAATGATGACAACGAGGACAACCACGATAATGATGACATGAGGACAACAAAGATAATGACAACAAAGACAACCAAGATAATGATGACAACGAGGGCAACCAAGATAATGATGACAACGAGGACAACCAAGATCATGATGACAACGAGGACAACAAAGATAATGACAACAAAGACAACCAAGATAATGATGACAACGAGGACAACCAAGATAATGATGACAACGAGGACAACCAAGATGATGAGCCACATTGTTACAATGATGATGTTTGTTTATTGTATTTCAAGAGGAAAGGAATGATAAAAGGCTTTTTAAGCACCAATACCACACAAAACTGGTAGAAAGAGGAGGAAGGGAAGCACTACTAAGGTACACAATAGTACATTTTGGTAGACAGAAGGTGCTCTTTGGTAAAAGGGGTGAATTGGTCATCAAAAAGAAAGGAGGACCAAGGCACTCTTCATGTAATTAATTAAAATGCCTGTATTTGTATGGCATGTTCAATAGAAACAAAGTTTTTAAAAATCAGACGCGTTTCGGCTGCATGGCCTTCGTCAGGAAGGACAAAGAAATAATACAATGTCCTCTTTTGAACAGCTTTTTCAATTAGCCCTAATTTGAAGAGGGCAAAGTTACAAAATTGATTTGCACACACCTAGTAAGCAATACCATACACATTAAAAAGGGAAATACTGTAACTATTTTATAAAAAAATTCAACTTCAAGCTAGAAATATCAGAACGCCTAGAAAGGTAGTTCTAACCTTAAATATGACTGGGAGAAGTGTCAAGGATAAGAAAGCAATATATTCCCTAGTACACTAGAACACAGCAAACATAGACAACAACAGTCTAAACATAGCTGAGGGCAATTGAGCAAAATGTCCACTAGATGACAGCAAATGGACCCATCATGACCCTACAGGAAGAGTGAGAAATCCATATCTTCATTTAAACCAGGGTACTTAGTGGCCTGTAGTTTGTAAATCCCTATCTTCATTAAACCAGGGTATTTAGTGGCCTGTAGTTTGTAAATCCATATCTTCATTTAAACCAGGGTACTTAGTGGCCTGTAGTTTGTAAATCCCTATCTTCATTTAAACCAGGGTATTTAGTGGCCTGTAGTTTGTAAATCCCTATCTTCATTTAAACCAGGGTATTTAGTGGCCTGTAGTTTGTAAATCCCTATCTTCATTTAAACCAGGGCATTTAGTGGCCTGTAGTTTGTAAATCCCTATCTTCATTTAAACCAGGGTATTTAGTGGCCTGTAGTGTATAAATCCATATCTTCATTTAAACCAGGGTATTTAGTGGCCTGTAGTTTGTAAATCCATATCTTCATTTAAACCAGGGTATTTAGTGGCCTGTAGTTTGTAAATCCATATCTTCATTTAAACCAGGGTATTTAGTGGCCTGTAGTTTGTAAATCCCTATCTTCATTTAAACCAGGGTATTTAGTGGCCTGTAGTTTGTAAATCCCTATCTTCATTTAAACCAGGGTATTTAGTGGCCTGTAGTTTGTAAATCCATATCTTCATTTAAACCAGGGTATTTAGTGGCCTGTAGTTTGTAAATCCATATCTTCATTTAAACCAGGGTATTTAGTGGCCTGTAGTTTGTAAATCCAAAAACTTTCCCTTTGGTTTAACTGTTTAAGACGGTCCCCTTTTCTAATAGCGGCCGGAACATGATCAATACCCATAGCTTGTAGGGAGGCAGGGTTGCCATGGTGTAAGGACTTATGGTGCCTTGCCATGGGTTAGTCTCCATTGCCTACCCGCATGGCGTACTTGTGTTCCGCTAAGCGGTCTTGAAGGTGTCTCTTTGTCCGTCCGATGTAGAACACCTTGCACTGTGGACATTCCAATCTATAGATGACATGTGTGGTTTTGCAGTTAATGAAATGCTTGACGTAATACTCCATTTTAGAAGCTGTGTCAACAAAATACTTCTTCTGGACAACCAAGATAATGATGACAATGAGGACAACCAAGATAATGATAACAATGAGGACAACCAAGATAATGATGACAACGAGGACAACCAAGATAATGATAACAACAAAGACAACCAAGATAATGATGACAACTAAGACAATCAAGATAATGATGACAACTAAGACAACCAAGATAATGATGACAACAAAGACAACCAAGATAATGATGACAACTAAGACAACCAAGATAATGATGACAACAAAGACAACCAAGATAATGATGACAACTAAGACAACCAAGATAATGATGACAACAAAGACAACCAAGATAATGATGACAATGAGGACAACCAAGATGATGAGCCACATTGCTACAATGATGATGTTTGTTTATTGTATTTCAAGAGGAAAGGAATAATAAAAGGCTTTATAAGCACCAATACCACACAAAACTGGCTTACAAAATCATATTAGACCAGGTATGATGCAGTGAGAAAGCATGACGTCCTACCCTGTCTCTGGCGTTGATTTTGGCTCCACTGTTCAGCAGGTGTCCCACTACATCAGAATGGCCTGTCCTGGTGGCCACATGGAGAGGGCTGGCCATCAGCTAGGGATGAGAAAGAGAAAGAGAGAGAGAGAGAGAGAGTTACAGCCAACATGGGCGCATTTCTACTCATTTCCTCCTCTTCACCGGGATTGATGTGAAATACATTGTGAAAGATGCTGCAGATAACAATTCCTTTAGCTGAAATCTTCCCAATTCTACATGTCAAAGGACAAAGAAACATGTATATTCTTAATATACGTATCTTAACCCCACTGAGGACAACCCTGGACTGGTGAAATGATAAAGCCGTGGGTAGATGGCCATTCTGTTAGCTGGCTAACTCCATAATGAATGAAATGTCAGTAGCTATAGTCGCACAAAAGCATCATGACACACACACCCACGTCTCACCTTGTCCCTGATGTTGAGGTCTGCTCCATGTTTCTGGAGGACCTCGATCACAGCCAGGCTTCCTCCTCTACAGGCCCAGTGAACAGCTCTGGACTCCAGCTGGAACACACACATGGCCACCTTCACTGTACAATGTCTGAGACTTAACCACTGACTCATCACCAGCTTTCCATTCCACAGCCCTAACCGTATCAATTATCCAGTTATCAGCACAATACTTGAGGTTATATAGAGGTTACAAACTGTATATATGATTAAAAGTTGTCCGTTTGTTCCCTAGTATTGGAGTTAAAAACACAATTATGTCAACTATGTAATTTCATATCTTTTATCACGGCAACAAACATTGACTATAGAACATACTGTGTTAATGGCAAGAGTCTCTCACCCGGTCTTTAGAATTGATGTTAGCTCCTTTCTCTAGAAGCTTCTGGATGATGGTAGAGTGTCCCTCGATGGAGGCAAAGTGCAGTGCTGTCCTTCTTAACTGGAAAGATATTTAGTTATGTAAGATGTTGAACTGTTAAAATGATATCTGTTTCAGGTAAAAGGTACAATTGAGTTTAAAAAAAATATTTTGTGCTACTGCTACAGTAGGGCAAGGCCATTGCAGATTGCTAGGCCACAATCATTTCAATTTACCTCTTGGACAATACAGTTGAACTTTGAACTATTGAGGCCAGATCTTTCAATCAACAAGTAAATACATATATTTTGTGAAGTGAAGTCACATGACTGGATTTTAACCTTTGTTTTAAGCCTTTTCCAGAAATGGGAATTAGACCAAAAATGAAAGCAATTGTCTGAGGATGGTGCTAGACCTTCTGACATTAAAAGAAAAAGTGATCGTTCGATGAAAGAAGCATAATAAAGGTTCAAATCCAGATCATGTGACATGATAAGCTGACCATATATCATACAGACTAGTACTGACCATATACCATACAGACTAGTACTGACCATATACCATACAGACTAGTACTGACCATATACCATACAGACTAGTACTGACCATATACCATACAGACTAGTACTGACCATATACCATACAGACTAGTACTGACCATATACCATACAGACTAGTACTGACCATATACCATACAGACTAGTACTGACCATATACCATACAGACTAGTACTGACCATATACCATACAGACTAGTACTGACCATATACCATACAGACTAGTACTGACCATATACCATACAGACTAGTACTTTCCTCATCACTGAAATTGGGGTCTCCTCCATCTTCCAGGTATTTCTCCACCATTTTGAGTTTACCCTGAGTCGCTGCCTTCATGAAGTCAAAAGTGTCTACAGGTCCTAACTGACAAACACAGGGACCCATAAAAACGTGTTTGTGTTACTCTCTGGGACTTGCAACTGATCCAGAATCAGCAAACCTTGGTCCCACTCTTCAAAATGACAAACAAGAGTATATTCTGCATTGTTCCGGTCATCAAAAATAAATATTGCTAAATGTGATATAAATGTTGCCTCACCACAGGTATGTCCATGGCCACCTTGGATGAGGACCCTGACTTCTTCAACTTCCTCCTCCGGCAGATCTCCTTGATGCTCTCTGGTCCTCCCTGATCAACTATCTTCCCCTCTGAAAATGAATTCCTCTCTCTCTCCTCTGGCTAGGGGAGACAAGGTGGTGGTCAGAAGATTAGATTCTCCTCTCATACAGACTGACTCAGAATTGGTACCCCCCCCCCCCCCTCTTTCTCTCTCTCTCTACCTTGACATAATAACAACAATAAAGAATACGACTGCCAAAACACGACACGAGATAGATCACATTCATGGTGTAATTATATCTAATATTGTCTTAACTATTAAACGTATTACTATTGGCTGATTCTTCATACACCAGCCCTAGAGTCTGGTATGAGTGACTGGCCTCCCTTCCTTTGTTCTGTGTCTAGTGTAAACCAACAGCTGTCTGAACAGTAGCTAGCCTCCACCTGATTTACTACCGGGGATAGAAGGGGAGTTGGTGTGAGAGGGTCAGGTCAGTGCCTGTAAAAGCAGAGATACCAGGGGCACATGTTGAAGTGGCTAATGGCCAGATACATTCATAGCATGGTAAACTCATAGCTTGTAAATGAGAACATGTTCTCAACAAAATATCTGGTAATAGAACAATGTTGTTGGCAGTAACCAACCTTGGGGAAATATAAAGAGCCTCTTGAGGTACGTAGATATAGGTGAATATAGATATAGGTGAATATAGATATAGGGGAATAGGTTGTGTGTTCTTCATAAAATACAGGTGAATAGAATCAAATATTGTCTCAATAACAAGCCTGGTAAAAGAGAGCTAAGTAGAATGTATTGACAGTAAACTATTGCTGGATTTACAATGTGGGATTCACAGACTGTAATGTAACTGTGGGTGAATACATAACCAAATGTATCAGAAGTTTACTTCCTTTTCCTTAACCTGGATGCTTTCAACGTTGTGATTGGTGGGTTCACAGCCTGTTTCTTCCTGTTCAGGTGTGTCCCACTTCATACGTCCCAGCTTCACCGCTCGCGCTCTGCGGCGCTGGTTAATAACAGAGAAATAATATTCAAATCATAACTCGATCTAAAGTGAAAAACACACCATAATGTACTTTACAATTAACAGACATGCAAAAATAGAAAGACAAGCAAAACATTATTTTCCATTTGTAGAAAACCGGCGTAACCCTTCTGTGCCTGCAGTACTTATGTTTACAGTTTAAAAATTAAATAAAAGCTTTGGTACGTGATGAATTTGAAAAACTGTTAGTACATAACTCCAAACTGACAACACTCGTAAAGCAGCCATTTTACAACCAAAACCGTTCACTACGCATTCATTTTGTTTGCAGACATCGTTCACCACACAACCATTGATCCAACATCTAAGTTTACTGTGAAATATAATGAGTACATTGGTTTCATCACCAAAACACAACATAATGATATCTTCTCAATTTAGTTATTTGAACAACCAGCTAATCCAACAGTACTGTAAAGTGCAATACATTACACTGTGTTTTACATTATGCAACACTTGCACTACCCATTAAAATTGACTAAACATCACATTTCCATAATTTCTATCCCATGTGTGGATCAAAGGTGTGATCATTGGAAACATCTTTCACAATGTATTCAAATGAAAGAAATGAAGGAAACAATGTTTAGCAGCACTAGTATGCATCAAGCCTGTTTTGAGCATTTCGCCCATAGAAAGAATTAACAGTAAATATGTTAATTGTTCATGCACCTGGGGAAAAACCTTTTGGCATGGTGAATCCAAGCCTGACATAGGTCTGGACTGATGTCATTGCATGCCTCATCCATGGCCCAAAGGAGGGTAGTGGAAATCATACATCTTCCCCCTGCATTGTAATCGTGTATTGTATTGTACAGCATTGCACTTATCTATTGTAGAGGTCCTGTACGTGACTCAGTTAGTAAGAGCATGGCACCAGCAAGACCAGAGTTGTGGGTTTGATCCCCACTGGGTTCACATGCCAAAATGTGTGGAATGTTGTCACTTTGGATGAAAGTGTTTGCTACGTAAATGGCATATATTACTGTATTACAGTGCTGTATTAGCCTGTATTAAAGTACTGTATTGGCCAATGATATTTTAGTAAAGCAGTATGAAATCTCCTGATCAAAAAGACCCCAGAAATGTCATTTTGCATACATGTTTACTGTATAGAGGATGCATTTCTTTCTTGTTTTGGAATTTCTGTATTATTTTCATATTGGTATTGTATTTATTTCTGTATTATTTTCATATTGGTATTGTATTTATTTCTGTATTATTTTCTTGTTGGTATTGTACTTATTTCTGCGCCTGCTGTAACATCTATTAATCGGTGTACGCGACTGTTAGGTGCCTCCTAAGAAGAGGTAGGTGCAGGAGAGCAAAGACTTGCCAGTGGCACAGTCGTTTATTATAAAGTCCCAACCCAACAACAACAGGTGGGGAAACACACCCCAACGAAGTCGTCACACCTAGAGAAAATCACGAAATGCACCCCAACGAAGTCGCCACACCTAGAGAAAATCACGAAACGCACCGCAACGAAGTCGCCACACCTAGAGAAAATCACGAAACGCACCCCAACGAAGTCGCCACACCTAGAGAAAATCACGAAACGCACCCCAACGAAGTCGCCACACCTAGAGAAAATCACGAAACGCACCCCAACGAAGTCGCCACACCTAGAGAAAATCACGAAACGCACCCCAACGAAGTCGCCACACCTAGAGAAAATCACGAAACACACCCCAACGAAGTCGCCACACCTAGAGAAAATCACGAAACGCACCCCAACGAAGTCGCCACACCTAGAGAAAATCACGAAACACACCCCAACGAAGTCGCCACACCTAGAGAAAATCACGAAACGCACCCCAACGAAGTCGCCACACCTAGGGAAAATCACGAAACACACCCCAACGAAGTCGCCACACCTAGAGAAAATCACGAAACGCACCCCAACGAAGTCGCCACACCTAGAGAAAATCACGAAATGCACCCCAACGAAGTCGCCACACCTAGAGAAAATCACGAAACGCACCCCAACGAAGTCGCCACACCTAGAGAAAATCACGAAACGCACCCCAACGAAGTCGCCACACCTAGAGAAAATCACGAAACACACCCCAACGAAGTCGCCACACCTAGGGAAAATCACGAAACGCACCCCAACGAAGTCGCCACACCTAGAGAAAATCACGAAACACACCCCAACGAAGTCGCCACACCTAGAGAAAATCACGAAACGCACCCCAACGAAGTCGCCACACCTAGGGAAAATCACGAAACGCACCCCAACGAAGTCGCCACACCTAGAGAAAATCACGAAACGCACCCCAACGAAGTCGCCACACCTAGGGAAAATCACGAAACACACCCCAACGAAGTCGCCACACCTAGGGAAAATCACGAAACACACGAAGGAGAAACCTCTACTCCTAATACAGTACCAACGGTACAACGACTGTGAGAAACAAAAAACGAATAATTCCGCACAAAGACTAGCAAGCAGCGGAGGTTAATAAACCCACCCAAATGAACTAATAGGACACAGTTGTAAACAAATCAGACAGACAAAAACGGAAAGGAAAAATGGATCGGTGGCATCTAGTATGTCGGTGCTGACGACTGCCGAGCGCCGCCCGAACAGGGAGAGGAGCCACCTTCTAGTAGGCCGGCGATGCCGACTGCTGAGCACCGCCCGAACAGGGAGAGGAACCACCTTCTAGTAGGCCGGCGCTGACGACTGCCGAGCACCACCCGAACAGGGAGAGGAGCCACCTTCTAGTAGGCCGGTGCTGACGACTGCCGAGCGCCGCCCGAACAGGGAGAGGAACCACCTTCTAGTAGGCCGGCGCTGACGACCGACGAGCGCCACTCGAACAGGGAGAGGAGCCACCTTCTAGTAGGCCGGCGCTGACGACCACCGAGCACCGCCCGAACAGGGAGAGGAGCTACCTTCTAGTAGGCCGGTGCTGACGACCGCCGAGCACCACCCGAACAGGGAGAGGAGCCACCTTCTAGTAGGCCGGCGCTGACGACCACCGAGCACCGCCCAAAAAGGGAGAGGAGCCACCTTCTAGTAGGCCGGCGCTGACGACCACTGAGCACCGCCCGAACAGGGAGAGAAGCCACCTTCTAGTAGGCCGGCGCTGACAACCACTGAGCACCGCCCGAACAGGGAGAGGAGCCACCTTCTAGTAGGCCGGCGCTGACGACCACTGAGACCGCCCGAACAGGGAGAGGAGCCACCTTCTAGTAGGCCGGCGCTGACGACCACTGAGACCGCCCGAACAGGGAGAGGAGCCACCTTCTAGTAGGCCGGCGCTGACGACCACTGAGACCGCCCGAACAGGGAGAGGAGCCACCTTCTAGTAGGCCGGCGCTGACGACCACTGAGACCGCCCGAACAGGGAGAGGAGCCACCTTCTAGTAGGCCGGCGCTGACGACCACTGAGACCGCCCGAACAGGGAGAGGTGCCACCTTCTAGTAGGCCGGCGCTGACGACCACTGAGACCGCCCGAACAGGGAGAGGAGCCACCTTCTAGTAGGCCGGTGCTGACGACCACTGAGACCGCCCGAACAGGGAGAGGAGCCACCTTCTAGTAGGCCGGCGCTGACGACCACTGAGACCGCCCGAACAGGGAGAGGAGCCACCTTCGGTGGAAGTCGTGACAGTGACCAGTAAACGTTGATTTGTTATATACAGTATATATCTGATCTTGTCAATAACATATTTTTATTTTATTTACTGTGAAGTAAAATCATAATAGTCATCGTCATAGTAGTACATTCAAGAGTGGTGTAGCGGTCTAAGGCACTGCATCTCAGTGCTTGAGGCATCACTTCAGTGTCACTACAGACAGCCTGGTTCGATTCCACGCTGTATCACAACTGGCCATGATTGGGAGTCCCATACGTTAGGGCAGCGCACAATTTGCCCAGCGTCGTCCAGGTTTGGCAGGTGTAGGCTGTCATTGTAAATAATAACTTGTTCTTAACTGACTTGCCTGGTTAAATTGATAAAATTATAATAATTAAAATATATATAATACCTTTTATGTTTCTATTTTTCAGACTTACATTTGAATGATGTAGTTCTCTAAATCTGTAGTAGACAAGCCAGTGTAAAATCTATAGGTTTACCAGACAGTTAAGTGATTATCGATTAAGAGCAGTTGGATTAAGTAATGGTAAAATGTATTTTAGAAAATGAGAAAATAATCATATCAAAAGTGATGTGAGCATTGCATTGTGAAACAAAATGACTTTATATGAACATGTATTGTAATGTGAAACATTTATTTCTAGATAAAACACTGATTACGTTTTGTGAAAAAGTGACTTATGATTTTGTGTGTTGAATTGTCAATTGAAAATGTGCTTAAAGTTTTGGAAAACTGCCTGTTTGATGTTTTTTGCATTTTGTACTAAGAGTTGTGAAAATGTACCACATACCTGCACTAAATATTACACTAAAGCGATGAACAAAAGTGTAACATGAGATTAGTGGTAAATATAATGTATAACTAACAAGCTAATTTCCCTCTAGTGCTGAACTGCTGGTGTAAGAAAGTATAAATGAAGTCATTCATTAAAATCTGTGAATCCCAAATGTGTCTGCTTGTAGAGGAAGGTGATATGTAACTCTGCTCTCTCCCTGGAGCCAGTATTAAACAATCTGTTGAGGGCCATGGATCATAGAGGAATCTACAACACTTGTCCATGCAATATCATGTATTTTTGCACGGACTAGTCAAATGAATCATTGCAAACTGAAATGATGATATTAGAAGGGTAAAAACATGAACCAATAAAAACAAAAATCCTGAAGTAAAATCCTTGCAGACACCATGACATTGAAATGTCTATGAAAGTGTCTATGAAACAAAACACATGTCTAATCAAGGCTTTCTTTATATTTCAGTAATTACTTAGCAATGTTCTATAGATAGTCTACTGTAGGTCAGAGGTCAGGCTGTTAAGTTAATAAGCTGTTAAACTATTTCAGAAGCAGCAACGGGTCATGTGGTTATAGATACCTCAGATAACTATAGGTCACGCCAGGGGGAGAACTACCCCCTCTCATTGAAGCCATGAAGTTCATGGCCGACCAGAGAACTGCAGGCTGTTGTTTTCAGAAAGCAGTATCCCCCTATGTACTGAATGGGAAAATGGCAATCTTCGTGGTCAATATTTGTGTGAATGAAATTAAAATTTGAAGACAGTCACAGTATCAATAATTGCTTCTATTACACCAGATGTACAGTATGTCCTTGAACGAATTATAAACAAATCTCACAAAGAACAAGTTAAAATGATACATTTGTTGCTACCGTCAGCCTGCAGTCCCCGGTCGGACTTAAACTTGAAATACTCAATGAGAGTGGGCAGTCGTCCTCCCCACTTCCTGAAGTGGTCGCCATTCTCCCCACTTCCAAGAAATGCCATCTTAGCAAGCTAAAACTGACTTCCTGAGCTTTAAATGGTGTGATGTCATTGATGGCTTTGTCCATTCTTATACAGTCAATGGGTCACACATAGTCACACAGTCACAGCAAAGGCTAGCTCAGGTCACTCAGCCTCACACACAGTTCACACCAGCTAATGCAAGTGCATGTACTGTATGTGTGGGTGTTTGTACACATGTTTATGTCTATGTTAAAATGTACAGTAGGATACGTCATTGTTTTAAAGGCCCAGATATTTTCCTGTGTTTTATATCATTTCCACACTATGAGGTTGAAAAAATACTGTGAAATTGTGAAAATGATGACAATGCCCTTTTAGTGTTGTTCGAAAAGATCTCCTGAAATTTCAGCCTGTTTTGGTGGAATGGAGTTTTGACCTTCCATTGTAACAGCACCAAGCGGTATATTAGTTAATAGACCAATTAGAAAGAGAGTTCCAAACCTCTCTACCAATAACAGATCGTTTCCAGTTTTCCCCTCCTTACTCAGTTCTAACATAATTCTTGCTTGAGAAATTTGCTTCGAAGCTATTTTTGTTTATTTTTAACCATTTTAAATGAAAACAAACTGTTACCCAGAAATGATTTGATATTGAGATTTTAAAAAGGCTGCATTGGACCGTTAAATACTCATCTGTGGCTAAATATGATGGCATTATTTGAGCTCTCAGGCAACTTTCTCAATGTAAAACATTTGTCTATTATGTCATGAATCGGATTCAGCCCTGATGCTCCCATCCATCTTCATTGGAGCCTTGGTTAGGAAAAGGTGTGAGGCACAGAAAGTATACAGCCTCGCAGGTTAGTGTCTCACTAGCCATCTCAATAGAGTTCCCTTTCATTTGTCTTCCTGGATAGTCACCCGTTGAAGTGTTCTGGGGTAAGGAATGGGTTTTTTAATACACCATTGTTGTTTATCATAACGCAATGACGTGTTACCTATTTACTACTAGAATCTTGAGTTTAAAACGGGCTAAAAAAGTGCTCATTTCCCCCTACCTCAGACTTCTTGAGGTCCTGTTCTGCTGTCACATTGGTAGCCCACTGCACATCCTCCTCCATACTGGGATGTCCGTTCAGGGTTGAAATGGAAACAAAACGACAGAAACACAACCTGTGTTGGAAACAACTTCACAATTCTCACTTCCAATTTACATCTAACAGTTCTAACAGCTGAATAGCAAACAGATTGTCTGTCTAAACGTCAGTATAACCTGCTCAGGGGACCGGTTGGTTACCAGCTGGGATGTGGTAGTCCGGATGATCTTATACTTCCTGATTGGAATGTCAGGCTCACCAGGGGCATTGTGAAACCCTAGTAGACAGGTCTACTACTGTAGACCTGGAGTGTGTGTGTGTGTGTGTGTGTGCATGTGTGTGACCCCCCCCCCCCTTACACACACACACACACACACACACACACACACACACACACACACACACACACACACACACACACACACACACACACACACACACACACACACACACACACACACACACACACACTCTAGAGTCATGAACAGAGGGTGCATTCGTTCCACGAGATCTTAGTTTTACCCTGCCCCTGTGCCAGCCCTGTTAGCTGTTGTTTTACAAGGCCTCCAGACTCCAGGCCTGTAAACTCACAGTTTTGGACGATTACGTTATTTATAAGTGCGTCAAGTGATACCTTGTAAATATCGGCAAGGCTCAAACCGTGAAGCAACCAATCAGAGACCGGAGTCGAGGACCGTCCTTTAAGGATACAGTTAGACACAATTATCAGTCTGTTTATCAGTCTGTATCAAAAGCCTTTGTATGTTACAAATGTTGTCCCACACACACACACACACACACACACACACACACACACACACACACACACACACACACACACACACACACACACACACACACACACACACACACACACAGCACACCACCCTTTCACATGCACACCTTTGAAAAGCAGTTGATAGCAAAGGTCAGGCTAACATACTGAGCAGCCCACCACCAGAGCATGCTACTTATCTGAGCTGTAATAAATGTGTGATCCAGCAGGATGAGTCATGGTGATTGATATACATCTCAGGTTAAGAGGACATTAGAGAGCAGTAAATAAATATAGTTATTACTTAGGCTGTGTGTGTGTGAGACATCACCAGAACACTTGGGCCGAGAGCAGTGCACAGAACAAGCCTCAATATGAGTGCTCAGACGGATCAATGTAAAAAGTATTAGACAAAAGTTATTACATTTGTACAGATGGTCCCGTATTTCTCTACATACACTACCGTTCAAAAGTTTGGGGTCACTTACAAATGTCCTTGTTTTTGAAAGAAAAGCACAGCGCAAACTGGCCCTAACCAGAATAGAAAGAGGAGTGGGAGGCCCCGGTGCACAACTGAGCAAGAGGACAAGTACATTACACTGTCTAGTTTGAGAAACAGATGCCTCAAAAGTCATCAACTGGCAGCTTCATTAAATAGTACCTGCAAAACACCCATCTCAACTTCAACAGTGAAGAGGCGACTCCGGGATGAGGTCTTCTAGGCAGAGTTACAAAGAAAAAGCCATATCTCAGACTTGCCAATAAAAATAAATGATTAAGATTGAACAGAGGAACTCTGCCTAGAAGGTCAGCATCCCGGTGTCGCCTCTTCACTGTTGGCGTTGAGACGGGTGTTTTGCAGGTACTATTTAATGAAGCTAGATACTCAACTAGTCTAAAGAAGGCCAGTTTTATTGCTTCTTTATATAGAACAACAGTTTTCAGCTGTGCTAACATTATTGCAAAAGGTTTTTCTAATGATCATTTCGTCTTTTAAAATTATAAGCTAACACAACGTGCTATTGGAACACAGGAGTGATGGTTGCTGATAATGGGCCTATGTAGATATTCCATAAAATATCTGCTGTTTCAAGCTACAATAGTCATTTACAACATTAATAATGTCTACACTGTATTTCTATGTTATTTTAACAGACAAAAAATTTGCTTTTCTTTAAAAAACAAGGACATTTCTAAGTGACCCCAAACTTTTGAATGGTCGTGTACATTAGCATACACACACACACACACACACACACACACACACACACACACACACACACACACACACACACACACACACACACACACACACACACACACACACACACACACACACCCACCCACACACACACACACACACACACACACACACACACACACACACACACACACACACACACACACACACACACACACACACACACACACACACAGAGGTGCACATCCTCAATTTTCCAACGACACGCACACACACACACACACACACACACACACACACACACACACACACACACACACACACACACACACACACACACACACACACACACACACACACACTGGCTGTTGTTCCTGTGAGCCTGACCGTCTTACTGTGTAACAGTAGGTCAATTATTAATTTTCAGTTAGGAAGGAGGAGGCAGAGTTCACTGGTGCATAAACAGCATTACACGCTCTCTGACACAGATGTAGAATCAGCTCACCCTCACCTTAATCTTAACGTTTACCACAAGTAGTACAAACGCAAAACTGACCTTAGATCAGCGGTTAGGGACATCTTCAGTTAAGTGTGGCAGCCATTTTAGCTGATTATAGTAATTTGCTTGTTCGTCACCAGAGCATGGAGGACAGAAGAAGAACACCACAGACGACTGCTGTCTACAGACTTTCTCTAACATCTCTGAGCCCCTAGACTTTAGGTAGGTATTTTAGCTTAGTTTTTCTGATATGAAATATTTTGAATTGTTCTATTCAACCTTCATTTAGACAAGTTTGTCACTGAGATATGCCTTTGTTAAGTTTACTAGTGGCTGTGTGGAGTTAGCTAGCAATAGCACCCTTCAGTAAATATTGTCAATGTCTTGGTGTGGACAGTTTTAATGGATTTCAGGACAAGCACAGAAAAATAGGATCTCATCCCTAACCTTTCCCCTGGTGTGACACTAACCCTATAATAATTTAAAGGGTGTTTATTTTTGCACTGTAATGGAAATGCATGTATTGAATAGTCCAACTCTCACTGAGACACCCACAGGGAATGGGGACACAGACAGAAACATCATTGTCCAGCACCCCTGGAGCAGTTGGTGACAAGGGCACAGCAACAACGTTTTTCACAATGTCAGCTCCAGGACTCGAACCTAAATCTTGCGGTTACTGGCCCAACGCTTAAACCTCAAGGCTACCTGCCTCCCCTGCTGAATGGCCACAATCTGGCTGAACCCTAACCCTAGCCACAACCACAATCGTGATCCTACCTTTCCCTGGTCTGACCCCAGGTCAGCATGGTGACTCTGAAACACCTTAGTGTGGAGGACCCAGATGACTACAGCTCTCCTCCGGTGCCTGATGCTGACTTCACTGAGAAAACAGCTGTTACAGTTACACACAGGAGACCTACACCTGACACCAGGGAGATGCTACTCAGCAGGTATGGCTCTGTGTGTGTGTGTGTGTGTGTGTGTGTGTGTGTGTGTGTGTGTGTGTGTGTGTGTGTGTGTGTGTGTGTGTGTGTGTGTGTGTGTGTGTGTGTGTGTGTGTGTGTGTGTGTGTGTGTGTGTGTGGGTGTGTGTGTGTGTGTGTGTGTGTGTGGGTGTGTGTGTGTGTGTGTCATTCACGTATATCCTTTCTATTCCAGGACTAACAACCTAGCCTTGAGTCTAGTGCTGCTGGTGGGATGCTACTCTGCTATCCTGGTCCCTGCTCTTATACCTTCAGACCCTCTGTCAGGGGCTAACGACAACCAACACACTGACATGGTACTGAACACACACAAAAGCACATTCGGACGTTTACATACACCTTAGCCAAATTCATTTTAACTCAGTTTGTCACCATTCCTGACATTTAATCCTAGAAAAATTCCCTGTTTTAGGTCAGTTAGGATCACCACTTTATTTTAAGAATGTGAAATGTCAGAATTATAGTAGAGAGAGTGATTTATTTCAGCTTTTATTTCTTTCATTACAATCCCAGTGGGTCAGAGGTTTACATACACTCAAATTAGTATTTGGTAGCATTGCCATTAAATTGCTTAATGTGGGACAAATGTTTGGGTAGCCTCCCACAAGCTTCCCACAATAAGTTGGGGAATTACAGAGCTGCTGTAACTGAGTCAGGTTTGTAGGCCTCCTTGCTCGCACACGCTTTTTCAGTTCTGCCTATTTTCTATAGTATTGAGGTCAGGACTTGTGATGGTCACTCCAATACCTTGACTTTGTTGTCCTTAGGTCCTTAAAAAAAAAGTATGGAATTATGCTTGGGGTCATTGTCTATTTGGAAGACACATTTACGACCAAGCTTTAACTTTGACTGATGTCTTGAGATGTTGCTTCAATATATCCACATCATTTTCCTGCCTCATGATGCCATCTATTTTGTGAAGTGCACCAGTCCCCCCTGCAGCGAAGCACCCACACAACATGATGCTGTGCTACACGGTTGGGATGGTGTTCTTCGGCTTGCATGCCTCCCCCTTTTTCCTCCAAACATAACAATGGCTATTATGGTCACACAGTTCTATTTTTGTTTCATCAGACCAGAGGACATTTCTCTAAAAAGTACGATCTTCGTCCCCCTGTGCAGTTGCAAACCGTAGTCTGACTTTTTTATGATGGCTTTGGAGAAGTGGCTTCTTCCTTGCTGAGCGGCCTTTCAGGTTATGTCGATATAGGACATGTTTTACTGTGGATATAGATACTTTTGTACCTGTTCCCTCCAGCATCTTCACAAGGTCCTTTGCTGTTGTTCTGGGATTGATTTTCACTTTTTGCACCAAAGTACATTCATCTCTAAGAGACAAAACGCGTCTCCTTCCTAAGCGGTATGACGGCTCTGTGTTTCCATGCTGTTTATACTTGTGTACTATTGGTTGTACAGATGAACGTGGTACCTTCAGGCATTTGGAAATTGCTCCCAAGGATGAACCAGACTTGTGGAGATCTACAGTTGTTTTGGCTGATTTCTTTTGATTTTCCCATGATGTCAAAGAGGCACTGAGTTTGAAGGTAGGCCTTGAAATACATCTACAGGTACACCTCCAATTGACTCAAATGATGTCAATTAGCCTATCAGAAGCTTCTAATGCCATGACATAATTTTCTGGAATTTTCCAAGCTGTTTAAAGGCACAGTGTATGTAAACTTCTGACCCACTGGAATTGTGATACAGTGAATTATATGTGAAATAATCTTTGTCTAAACAATTGTTGGAAAAATGACTTGTGTCATGCACAAAGTAGATGTCCTAACCTACTTGCCAAAACTATAGTTTGTTAACAAGAAATTTGTGGAGTGGTTGAAAAACTAGTTTTAATGACTCCAACCTAAGTGTATGTAAACTTCCGACTTCAACTATATATTTGGGTGCGTGTTGTGTGGATTAAACTGAACTGATTTCTCTTACTCTAGTCTGTGCTGTAGGACTTATTGAACTCCCACTCCCTCTCCCCTCTCCCTCTCCTCCAGGTCATACTAAACTCCCCCTCCCACTTCCCTCTCCTCTCTCCTACACGTCTTACTAAACTCCCCGACTCTCTCCCCTCTCCCCTCTCTTTCAGGTCATACTAAACTCCCTGTCCCTCACCCTTCTCCCCTCTCCTCTCTCTTCCAGGTCTTACTAAACTCCCCCTCCCACTTCCCTCTCCTCTCTCCTCCAGGTCGTACTAAACTCCCCGTCTCTCTCCCCTCTCACCTCTCCTCTCTCCTCCAGGTATTACTAAACCGCTCTGCCTCCCTGCTTGTGCAGCCCTGCCATCCGGGCTGGTGTGTGTCTCGTCTCCTCTCCCTGGACTCCTCCTCAGACCTCCAGAACATCCCCGTGTTCCTCCAGTCGGGGATTGCAGCAGACAGGCCTATTCCCTGGGACTTGGCTCCTCCCCTGGGCCTCCAGGGCTGTGACGAGAGGGTGTCTAGGGCCCTGGCCTCTCTAACTCATCCAGGCCTGCCCCCATCCCTGGAGGGGAGAGGTAGGGGTGGGGGCTGTAGGAGGTGTGTGGTGGTGGGCAGTGGAGGGGTGCTACATGGAAGCCACCTGGGATCCCATATTGACCAGTATGATGTCATCATCAGGTGAATTACCAATCAAACATACAATCAATGTAATTGTAAAAGAAGCGCAATCTTTTTAAATCAGATAATATTTTACATGACCCCTACTGTACCTCCTAAGTGACAATCTGTTTCTGATATTATAACCAATCCCGTCTTTAGTTTTCCAGACTGCTAAAATAAATACATCTAAGGAACCAAACTAACCTCTACCACTCCTGGTCACTAAGGGGATATACTGGATTAGATTAGTATTTTCTGAAGCTGTGGTTTCCTTCTTCTCCTCTCTCGCCTCCTTCCCCTCCTCTTTCTCCTTCCCCTTCACACTCTTCTTTGTCCTCTCAGGATGAACAATGCCCCAGTGTCAGGGTTTGAGAGGGACGCAGGCTCCAGGACCACTGTCCGTTTGATGTACCCAGAGGGAGCTCCCCTTTCCCCCAGCGAGTACAGACACACCTCCCTGGTTACCCTGGTGGTCTACAAGTGCCTGGACCTGGACTGGCTCACCTCTGTCATCACCAAACAGCCTCTGGTGGGAAAGTGTTTACTACCTGTTTGTTTCCCTGTCAGAGACACAGTGGCTTGAGGAATTTTAGTGCAGATTTTCAGACAGAAAAGGACTTCTAAAGTAGCTTCTATACATTCTGCTGTCCATAGACAGGCTTGGGTAGCTTACTTTCCGTTACATTACTACTTACCTGTCCAAGATTTCTATCAGTTACGTAACATTTTGGATTACCCTAACATAATTTGCATTTTCAGTTACTTCATTTGGTATGCTGTCATAGTGGTCTCTGACTTGTTGTCAGACTCACTCAGGTGGAATAAACTTAAAGGTCAATTGCACTTCCTGATTTGGCCTTGTTTTTCATCAATGTTCATTAAGAAATGCTAGCGGCCATGAGCGAAGGCAAACGAGAGTTGTGTTGGGGGTGTGGTTTGATGTGGGTGTTTCATGGGTCTGTCTTTGCCATTCAATCAAAACCTACAAGGACAGTAGCTAGCCAGTTTGAGTTTAAACATTATTGAAAGAAAGCTGGCGAAATGCATCAAACATGTCAGGTTTGCTTGATTATGAGCTAGCTAGCTAACGTTAGCTAACGTTTCCCAGAAAACACGGTGCCTCCACGTGTTAATAGGCAAACAGGGGTATGAATTGTTGACATAATTGTAAACTAACCTTCATTTACTCGTTGTGACACATTCAGACTCTAAACTCCGTTTTAGACGAGACTGACTTTATGACCAAAATGATCCTATTTGCACTTTGCACTCAATTTTCATAAACATCCTTTCTGAATTTAAAGTAATCCAAGAAGAAATAACCTAGTTTTTCAAAAGTATCTGTAATCAGATTACAATATTTGTAATGCCCTGACCATAGTAAGCTGTTTATTCTCTGTGTTGGTTGGGGCGTGATAGTGACTTGCGTGGGTCATCTAGGGGAATTTGTAATTCTATGGTGGCCTGATATGGTTCCCAATCAGAGGCAGCTGTTTATCGTTGTCTCTGATTGGGGATCATATTTAGGTAGCCATTTCCTCATATGGTATTTGTGGGATCTTGTCTTCAGTTAGTTGCCTGTGTGCAATCCAGTAGCTTCATGTTTCGTTTGGTAGTTTGTTGTTTTTGTTCGGTGTTCATTTATTAAAGGAATATGTACGCCTACCACGCTGTACCTTGGTCCAATCATTATAACGATCGTGACAGAAGATCCCACCAAAAAAGGACCAAGCAGCGTGGCTAGGAGGAGTGGACATGGGAGGACATCCTGATGGAGAATGACCCTGGACGCAGGCCGGAGAGTATCGCCGTCCAAGGGAGCAGATGGAGGCAGCGATAGAGGAACGGCGACGGTACGAGGAGTTAAATCGGGGAGGTAGGCCACAAATTTGGGGAGGGGGGGGGGCACATGGAGCAGTCGGTGGAGCCGAGCAGTGAACCAGAGCCAGTCTGGGAGAAGAAGGAGTATTCGGAGGAGAGAGAAATGCACGGATTTGGAATAAAGGAACGTGTTGTCAGTTTGGTGCCACCTGAGTCAGCTCCCCGTACTTGTCTTGCAACATGTGTTAAAGTTCCGGAACAATTGATGCCGGCTATACACACCAGGTCTCCAGTGTACCTTTACAACACAGTGCGTCCTGTGCCAACTCCTCGCACTCTCCCTCAAGTGTGCTTTCCCAGTCAGGTGTGTCCTGTTCCTGCTCCTCGCACTCGCCCTGAGGTGCGTATCACCAGCCCGGTGCCACCTGTACCGGTCCTGTGCATCAGGCCTCCAGTGCGCCTCCACAGTCCAGTACGTCCTGTGCTTCCTCCCAACACTCGCCCTGAGGTGCGTGTCACCAGCACGGTACCTCTAGTGCCGGCACCACGCATCAGGCCTCCAGTGCGCCTCCACAGTCCTGAGCTTCCGGCGACAGTTTCCAGTCCAGAGCTTCCGGCGACAGTTTCCAGTCCGGAACCTCCAACGACGGTCCACAGTCTGGAACCTCCTGAGACGGTCTGCGGTCCGGAACCACCAGCGAAGGTTGGCGGTCCAGAGCCTAAAGCGACGGTCGGCGGTCCAGAGCCTTCAGCAGGGGTTCTCAGTACAGAGCCTCCTACGACGATCTACGGTCCAGAGCCTCCGGCGATGATTCCCGCACCAGAGCCGCCATGGTGGAAGACGTATCTGCGAGTGGAGTGGGTACTTTGCCCCGCACCGGAGCCGCCCCCGACGCCCTGTGTCATCCATCATAGATGCCCACCCGGACCCTCCCCTATTGAGTCAGGTTTTGCAGTCGAAGTCCGCACCTTTGGGGGGGGGGGGGGTGGTACTGTAACGCCCTGACCATAGTAAGCTGTTTATTCTCTCTGTTGGTTGGAGCGTGATAGTGACTTGGGCATGTCATCTAGGTGAATTTGTATTTCTATGGTGGCCTGATATGGTTCCCAATCAGAGGCAGCTGTTTATCGTTGTCTCTGATTGGGTAGCAATTTCCTCATTTGGTATTTGTGGGATCTTACAGTTAGTTGCCTGTGTGCACAGCAGTAGCTTCAAGTTTAATTTGGTAGTTTGTTGTTTTTGTTTGGTCTTCATTTATTAAAGGAATATGTACACCTAGTTTTTTTCTAATCAGATTACATGCAACTGATTACTCCCCAAACCTGTCTATGTTTGTGTTCTAGAGCTGTTTCTGAACTGGTTCTGCTTCCTGTGGTTGTGTTGTCTAGAGCTGGTGGTCCAAGCTGTGGTTCTGGAGAGACATAGTGGAGAACATTCCTCTGAAGCCGGAGAACATCCAGATACTCAACCCAGAGATCATGCACAAGACAGGCATAGCACTGACAGGATACACACAGCAACAGAGGAAGGTTAGTACTACTGATACACACAGCAACAGAGGAAGGTTAGTACTACTACCACTGATACACACAGCAACAGAGGAAGGTTAGTACTGATACACACAGCAACAGAGAAGATTACTACTACTGATACACACAGCAACAGAGGAAGGTTAGTACTACTGATACACACAGCAACAGAGGAAGGCTACTACTACTGATACACACAGCACAGAGGAAGGTTACTACTACTGATACACACAGCAACAGAGGAAGGTTACTACTACTGATACACACAGCAAACACACAGCAAAGCTCCCAAGATGGCGTAGCAGTAAGACGTCCTGTCGTGTCGTGTCCCTTGTATATATCGTTTTTTTTCCTTTTCGTTTTTACATATTTTTCTTCGCATATCCTTTAAAACTTTTTTGGCTAAACTTCAGCTTCTAAATACTCTCCTGCAACCCGCCTCACCCAATGTAGCTATTTTCCCTAAAGTATTTATATTTACTTCGGATCCGGACCCCCTAAACTGAAGCTAGCCAGCTAACTACCAGCTATGCTAGCGGTCTTCAGCTAACCGGTCATCAGTTAACCTCTAGCTCGGAAAGCTCTCGCCAGTTCGAACAACGCGACTCTAACCAGAGCATAACGGACCTATTTATTTTTTTATCCCCGGATTCCCACCGCAAACGGAACATTTTTCAGCTGGATCTTGACAACTAGCTATCTAGCTAAACCGCAACCCCGGATGATTACTCCTGGCTAGCGTTTCCACCCACTTAGCTTGAAGCTAGCCCAACCAGAGCCCCTGTGCTACCACCGTAGCATACTCCTGGGCTACAATACCCGGACCCACGACCGGTCTATCGATGTCACCGCATGAAGAGGAATAAACAGACTCCCCCAAAGGCTAACTCTCTAGCCCTTGCTATCTCTTTGCTTGCTAACTCGGCCTGCTAACTGCTAGCTTGTTTAGCCCCGGCCTACTAACTGTTAGCTTGTTAGCACAGGCCTGCTAACCGTCTGAATCGCCGCGTCCCAAACACTCACTGGACCCATATTTACTTTATATCTCTTTTCGATTTTTAATTTGTTTATACCTTCCGGTAACCTGCCTCACCCAATGTGATACGGAATCGCTATTATTTTTAATTTTTAGAACACACTCAAGAACCTCCAGAAGCTAACCAGCTAACTAGCTACAAGCTATTTAGTCATTGTTAGTTTTTTTTAACCTGGATAACACTCGCCAGTCCAGCTTCCCTGCCCCATCCACCGCTGCCCCCTGGACACTGATCACTTGGCTACATAGCTGATGCACGCTGGACTGTCCATTAATCACGGTACTCCATTCTGCTTGTTTATGTTTTATCTGTCGGCCCCGTTGCCTAGTCAACGCCATTTTACCTGCTGTTGTTGTGCTAGCTGATTAGCTGTTGTTGTCTCACCTACTGTTTTAGCTAGCTCTCCCAATTCAACACCTGTGATTACTGTATGCCTCGCTGTATGTCTCTCTCAAATGTCAATATGCCTTGTATACTGTTGTTCAGGTTAGTTATCATTGTTTTAGTTCACAATGGAGCCCCCAGTTCCACTCTTCATACCCCTGATACCTCCTTTGTCCCACCTCCCACACATGCGGTGACCTCACCCATTACAACTAGCATGTCCAGAGATACAACCTCTCTCATCATCACCCAGTGCCTGGGCTTACCTCCGCTGTACCCGCACCTCACCATACCCCTGTCTGCGCATTATGCCCTGAATATATTCTACCATGCCCAGAAACCTCCTCCTCTTATTCTCTGTCCCCAACGCTCTAGGCGACCAGTTTTGATAGCCTTTAGCCGCACCCTCATACTACTCCTCTCTGTTCCGCGGGTGATGTGGAGGTAAACCCAGGCCCTGCATGTCCCCAGGCACCCTCATTTGTTGACTTCTCTGATCGAAAAAGCCTTGGTTTCATGCATGTCAACATCAGAAGCCTCCTCCCTAAGTTTGTTTACTCACTGCTTTAGCACACTCTGCTAACCCTGATGTCCTTGCCGTGTCTGAATCCTGGCTCAGGAAGGCCACCAAAAATTCTGAGATTTCCATACCCAACTATAACATCTTCCGTCAAGATAGAACTGCCAAAGGGGGAGGAGTTGCAGTCTACTGCAGAGATAGCCTGCAAAGTAATGTCATACTTTCCAGGTCCATACCCAAACAGTTCGAACTACTAATTTTGAAAATTACTCTCTCCAGATATAAGTCTCTCACTGTTGCCGCCTGCTACCGACCCCCCTCAGCTCCCAGCTGTGCCCTGGACACCATTTGTGAATTGATCGCCCTCCATCTAGCTTCAGAGTTTGTTCTGTTAGGTTACCTAAACTGGGATATGCTTAACACCCCGGCAGTCCTACAATCTAAGCTAGATGCCCTCAATCTCACACAAATCATCAAGGAACTCACCAGGTACAACCCTAAATCTGTAAACAAGGGAACCCTCATAGACGTCATCCTGACCAACTGGCCCTCCAAATACACCTCCGCTGTCTTCAACCAGGATCTCAGCGATCACTGCCTCATTGCCTGTATCCGCTACGGAGCCGCAGTCAAACGACCACCCCTCATCACTGTCAAACGCTCCCTAAAACACTTCTGTGAGCAGGCCTTTCTAATCGACCTGGCCCGGGTATCCTGGAAGGACATTGACCTCATCCCGTCAGTTGAGGATGCCTGGTCATTCTTTAAAAGTAACTTCCTCACCATTTTAGATAAGCATGCTCCGTTCAAAAAATGCAGAACTAAGAACAGATACAGCCCTTGGTTCACTCCAGACCTGACTGCCCTCGACCAGCACAAAACCATCCTGTGGCGGACTGCAATAGCATCGAATAGTCCCCGCGATATGCAACTGTTCAGGGAAGTCAGGAACCAATACACGCAGTCAGTCAGGAAATCTAAGGCCAGCTTCTTCAGGCAGAAGTTTGCATCCTGTAGCTCCAACTCCCAAAAGTTCTGGGACACTGTGAAGTCCATGGAGAGCAAGAGCAACTCCTCCCAGCTGCCCACTGCACTGAGGCTAGGTAACACGGTCACCACCGATAAATCCATGATTATCGAAAACTTCAACAAGCATTTCTCAACGGCTGGCCATGCCTTCCGCCTGGCTACTCCAACCTCGGCCAACAGCTCCGCCCCCCCCCCCGCAGCTACTCGCCCAAGCCTCTCCAGGTTCTCCTTTACCCAAATCCAGATAGCAGATGTTCTGAAAGAGCTGCAAAACCTGGACCCGTACAAATCAGCTGGGCTTGACAATCTGGACCCTCTATTCCTGAAACTATCCGCCGCCATTGTCGCAACCCCTATTACCAGCCTGTTCAACCTCTCTTTCATATCGTCTGAGAACCCCAAGGATTGGAAAGCTGCCGCAGTCATCCCCCTCTTCAAAGTGGGAGACACCCTGGACCCAAACTGTTACAGACCTATATCCATCCTGCCCTGCCTATCTAAGGTCTTCGAAAGCCAAGTCAACAAACAGGTCACTGACCATCTTGAATCCCACCGTACCTTCTCCGCTGTGCAATCTGGTTTCCGAGCCGGTCACGGGTGCACCTCAGCCACACTCAAGGTATTAAACGATATCATAACCGCCATCGATAAAAGACAGTACTGTGCAGCAGTCTTCATCGACCTTGCCAAGGCATTCGACTCTGTCAATCACCATATTCTTATCGGCAGACTCAGTAGCCTCGGTTTTTCGGATGACTGCCTTGCCTGGTTCACCAATTACTTTGCATACAGAGTTCAGTGTATCAAATTGGAGGTCATGCTGTCCGGTCCTCTGGCAGTCTCTATGGGGGTGCCACAGGGTTCAATTCTTGGGCCGACTCTTTTCTCTGTATATATCAATGATGTTGCTCTTGCTGCGGGCGATTCCCTGATCCACCTCTACGCAGACGACACCATTCTATATACTTCCGGCCCGTCCTTGGACACTGTGCTATCTAACCTCCAAACGAGCTTCAATGCCATACAACACTCCTTCCGTGGCCTCCAACTGCTCTTAAACGCTAGTAAAACCAAATGCATGCTTTTCAACCGATCGCTGCCTGCACCCGCATGCCCGACTAGCATCACCACCCTGGATGGTTCCGACCTTGAATATGTGGACATCTTTAAGTACCTAGGTGTCTGGCTAGACTGTAAACTCTCCTTCCAGACTCATATCAAACATCTCCAATCGAAAATCAAATCAAGAGTCGGCTTTCTATTCCGCAACAAAGCCTCCTTCACTCACGCCGCCAAACTTACCCTAGTAAAACTGACTATCCTACCGATCCTCGACTTCGGCGATGTCATCTACAAAATTGCTTCCAACACTCTACTCAGCAAACTGGATGCAGTTTATCACAGTGCCATCCGTTTTGTCACTAAAGCACCTTATACCACCCACCACTGCGACTTGTATGCTCTAGTCGGCTGGCCCTCGCTACATATTCGTCGCCAGACCCACTGGCTCCAGGTCATCTACAAGTCCATGCTAGGTAAAGCTCCGCCTTATCTCAGTTCACTGGTCACGATGGCAACACCCATCCGTAGCACGCGCTCCAGCAGGTGTATCTCACTGATCATCCCTAAAGCCAACACCTCATTTGGCCACCTTTCGTTCCAGTACTCTGCTGCCTGTGACTGGAACGAATTGCAAAAATCGCTGAAGTTGGAGACTTTTATCTCCCTCACCAACTTCAAACATCTGCTATCTGAGCAGCTAACTGATCGCTGCAACTGTACATAGTCTATTGGTAAATAGCCCACCCATTTTCACCTACCTCATCCCCATACTGTTTTTATTTATTTACTTTTCTGCTCTTTTGCACACCAATATCTCTACCTGTACATGACCATCTGATCATTTATCACTCCAGTGTTAATCTGCAAAATTGTAATCATTCGCCTACCTCCTCATGCCTTTTTGCACACAATGTATATAGACTCCCCTTTTTTTTTCTTTTTTTTTCTACTGTGTTATTGACTTGTTAATTGTTTACTCCATGTGTAACTCTGTGTTGTCTGTTCACACTGCTATGCTTTATCTTGGCCAGGTCGCAGTGGCAAATGAGAACTTGTTCTCAACTAGCCTACCTGGTTAAATAAAGGTGAAATAAAAAAAATAAAAACAGAGGAAGGTTAGTACTACTGATACACACAGCAACAGAGGCAGGTTACTACTACTGATACACACAGCAACAGAGGAAGGTAACTACTACTGATACACACAGCAACAGAAGAAGGTTATTACTACTGATATACACAGCAACAGAGGAAGGTTACTACTACTGATACACACAGCAAGAGAGGAAGGTTACTACTACTGATACACACAGCAACAGAGGAAGGTTACTACTACTGATACACACAGCAACAGAGGAAGGTTACTACTACTACTGATACACACAGCAACAGAGGAATGTTACTACTATTGATAGACACAGCAACAGAGGAAGGTTACTACTACTGATACACACAGCAACAGAGGAAGGTTAGTACTGATATACACAGCAACAGAGGAAGGTTAGTACTGATACACACAGCAACAGAGGAAGGTTACTACTACTGATACACACAGCAACAGAGGAAGGTTACTACCACTACTGATACACACAGCAACAGAGGAAGGTTACTACTATTGATACACATAGCAACAGAGGAAGGTTAGTACTACTGATACACACAGCAACAGAGGAAGGTTACTACTACCGATACACACAGCAACAGAGGAAGGTTAGTACTACTGATATACACAGCAACAGAGGAAGGTTACTACTACTACTGATACACACAGCAACAGAGGAAGGTTACTACTACTACTGATACACATAGCAACAGAAGAAGGTTACTACTATTGATACACACAGCAACAGAGGAAGGTTAGTACTGATACACACAGCAACAGAGGAAGGTTACTACTACTGATACACACAGCAACAGAGGAAGGTAACTACTACTGATACACACAGCAACAGAGGAAGGTTACTACTACTGATACACACAGCAACAGAGGAAGGTAACTACTACTGATACACACAGCAACAGAGGAAAGTTACTACTACTGATACACACAGCAACAGAGGAAGGTTACTACTACTGATACACACAGCAACAGAGGAAGGTAACTACTACTGATACACACAGCAACAGAGGAAGGTTACTACTACTGATACACACAGCAACAGAGGAAGGTTACTACTACTGATACACACAGCAACAGAGGAAGGTTACTGCTACTGATACACACAGCAACAGAGGAAAGTTAGTACTGATGCACACAGCAACAGAGGAAGGTTAGTACTACTGATACACACAGCAACAGAGGAAGGTTACTACTACTACTGATACACACAGCAACAGAGGAAGGTTAGTACTACTGATACACACAGCAACAGATGGAGGTTACTACTACTGATACACACAGCAACAGAGGAAGGTTAGTACTACTGATACACACAGCAACAGAGGAAGGTTACTACTACTGATACACACAGCAACAGAGGAAGGTTACTACTACTACTGATACACACAGCAACAGAGGAATGTTACTACTATTGATACACACAGCAACAGAGGAAGGTTACTACTACTGATACACACAGCAACAGAGGAAGGTTAGTACTGATACACACAGCAACAGAGGAAGGTTAGTACTGATACAAACAGCAACAGAGGAAGGTTACTACTACTGATACACACAGCAACAGAGGAAGGTTAGTACTACTACTGATACACACAGCAACAGAGGAATGTTACTACTATTGATACACACAGCAACAGAGGAAGGTTACTACTACTGATACACACAGCAACAGAGGAAGGTTAGTACTGATGCACACAGCAACAGAGGAAGGTTAGTACTACTGATACACACAGCAACAGAGGAAGGTTACTACTACTGATACACACAGCAACAGAGGAAGGTTACTACTACTGATACACACAGCAACAGAGGAAGGTTACTAATACTGATACACACAGCAACAGAGGAACGTTAGTACTGATACACACAGCAACAGAGGAAGGTTACTACTACTGATACACACAGCAACAGAGGAAGGTTATTACTGATACACACAGCAACAGAGGAAGGTTACTACTACTGATACACACAGCAACAGAGGAAGGTAACTACTACTGATACACACAGCAACAGAGGAAGGTAACTACTACTGATACACACAGCAACAGAGGAAGGTTACTACTACTGATACAGACAGCAACAGAGGAAGGCTACTACTACTGATACACACAGCAACAGAGGAAGGTTACTACTACTGATACACACAGCAACAGAGGAAGGTAACTACTACTGATACACACAGCAACAGAGGAACGTTAGTACTGATACACACAGCAACAGAGGAAGGTTACTACTACTGATACACACAGCAACAGAGGAAGGTAACTACTACTGATACACACAGCAACAGAGGAAGGTTACTACTACTGATACACACAGCAACAGAGGAAGGTTACTACTACTGATACACACAGCAACAGAGGAAGGTTACTACTACTGATATACACAGCAACAGAGGAAGGTTACTACTACTGATACACACAGCAACAGAGGAAGGTTACTACTACTGATACACACAGCAACAGAGGAAGGTTACTACTACTGATACACACAGCAACAGAGGAACGTTAGTACTGATACACACAGCAACAGAGGAAGGTTACTACTACTGATACACACAGCAACAGAGGAAGGTTACTACTACTGATACACACAGCAACAGAGGAAGGTTACTACTACTGATACACACAGCAACAGAGGAAGGTTACTACTACTGATACACACAGCAACAGAGGAAGGTTACTACTACTGATACACACAGCAACAGAATCATTTTAAAGGACATACAGGTAACTGCCAAAATAATGGAAACACCTGAGTAAATGAGGGATACAAAGTATATTGAAAGCAGGTGCTTCCACACAGGTGTGGTTCCTGAGTTAAATAAGCAATTAGCATCCCATCATGCTTAGGGTCATGTATAAAAACGCTGTGCAGGCCATAGTTTTTTTTCCATTATTTTGGCTACCATGGCTATGCCCCTATAAGATGACAATGAATGGTTTGATGAGCATGAAAACGATGTAAACCATATGCCATGGCCATCTCAGTCATCAGATCTCAACCCAACTGAACACTTATGGGAGATTCTGCAGCGGCACCATAGACAGTGTTTTCCACCACCATCAACAAATGATGGAATTTCTGTGTCTTATCCCTCCAAAAGAGTTCCAGACACTTGTAGAATGTCTGCCCAGGTGCAATGAAGCTGTTATGGCTTGTGGTGGCACAATGCCCTACTAAGACACTATGTTGGTGTTTCCTTTATTTTGGCAGTTTCATGTCCATGTACAGTATAAATGCATCCCCAATGGATGAATGTTGCAATCATTGAATGGCTCTCTCCACATGGTTTGCTTTAACATTTGGGTGGAAGTATTTCTTGTTAGATTGATGTAGTCTGAACACGAGTTAGCCTTAATAAACACTTAATTGCCATCCTCTCTTCTCTCCAGTTAGTTCCTACGTTAGGTGCCAGTGCGGTGGTGATGGCCCTACAGCTGTGTGATGAGGTGAGCCTGGCAGGGTTTGGTTATGACCTGCAGCATCCCGGTGCCAGACTACACTACTATGAGAGTCTAAGTATGGACGCCATCAAGGCCCAGGTACACTACAGTCTATAAGAGCAGTGGAGAGAGAAGGACAAACACTGATTGTTTGCTGTTTCCATCAAAACATTTGTTCGCTTGTGCTACTCGTAAGGTCCAGGTCAGAGAAGCACTTTGAATTATAAATATTTTTCAAATGAAAGTCTCTTAAGTATCTTCCTGTATTGATTGTCTTTGTCCAGGTAGTACATGATGTGAGCGCTGAGAAGCTCTTCCTCAGAGAGCTAGTGGCTGCAGGTGTCTTGACTGACCTCACAGGGGCGCTGTGACAAAGAGACAGTACCAGGGATGGACCCTGTTCTACCAGTTGTGGTTGGAGGTTAACTGCCTTGCTCAAGGACAGAACGGCAGATTTTTCCACCTTGCCGGCTCGGGGAACCAGCGACCTTTCTTAACCCCTGGTTCCTTTTCCTAGCATGATGATTCAACCAATCAAGGCTTAGTTGAAAAATGTACTATTATTATATACTATATTATGCACTATAAAAATGTATGCACCCATTACTGTAAGTCGCTTTGGATAAAGGTGTCTGCTAAATGTCATATGTAATTATTATATATTAAATGCCCAAAGCAGCCGTTTGTATATCAATATCAAATCATTTCTGGCTAACAGTTAAGTACCTTACTGTAATAGATTTAAATAAAAATGTGCCAAAAAATATTTCTCAAGTAAGAATTTAGCTAGGACTGTCTGGGAGTGGTCTGAGTGGGGAGGGAAAACTGAAAACTAGCTGTTATTGGCAGAGGTTTGGAACTCTCTTTGTTATTGGTCTATTAACTCATTTACTGCATGGTGACGCCAACATGGAATGCAGAAACACCCTCCTGTGCAAACCTGCTCATTAGAAGGTCATGTATAGATTGTATTTTCAACCAGCAACTATCAGGAAATAACACTGAACTCATTTGTACACTTTTTCAGTGATAGATTAATCAGCAAAATGATACAAAACCCTGGGAAAACAGACTTTTTGACTACACTGGGCCTTTAAGAACAAAAGATTGACCACCTCTGCACGACTTAACACAACCTGTCCCAACCTCAACACGTTGTAGTACCTTCCACAGCCTGCCCCTACCTAAACACATTGTAGTACAGTACCTTCCACAACCTGACCCTACCTCAACACATTGTAGTACCTTACACAACCTGTCCCTACCTCAACACATTGTAGTACCTTACACAACCTGTCCCTACCTCAACACATTGTAGTACCTTACACAACCTGTCCCTACCTCAACACATTGTAGTACCTTCCACAGCCTGCCCCTACCTCAACACGTTGTAGTACAGTACCTTCCACAACCTGACCCTACCTCAACACATTGTAGTACCTTACACAACCTGTCCCTACCTCAACACATTGTAGTACCTTACACAACCTGTTCCTACCTCAACACATTGTAGTACCTTACACAACCTGTCCCTACCTCAACACATTGTAGTACCTTCCACAACCTGACCCTACCTCAACACATTGTAGTACCTTCCACAGCCTGCTCCTATCTCAACACGTTGTAGTACAGTACCTTCCATAACCTGCCCCTACCTCAACACATTGTAGTACAGTACCTTCCACAACCTGACCCTACCTCAACACATTGTAGTACCTTACACAACCTGTCCCTACCTCAACACATTGTAGTACCTTACACAACCTGTCCCTACCTCAACACATTGTAGTACCTTACACAACCTGTCCCTACCTCAACACATTGTAGTACCTTCCACAGCCTGCCCCTACCTCAACACATTGTAGTACCTTCCACAACCTGCCCCTACCTCAACATATTATAGTACATTGTAGTACCTTCCACAACCTGCCCCTACCTCAACACATTGTAGTACCTTCCACAACCTGCCCCTACCTCAACACGTTGTAGTACCTTCCACAACCTGCCCCTACCTCAACACATTGTAGTACCTTCCACAGCCTGCCCCTACCTCAACACATTCTAGTACCTTCCACAACCTGACCCTACCTCAACACATTGTAGTACCTTCCACAACCTGCCCCTACCTCAACACATTGTAGTACCTTCCACAGCCTGCCCCTACCTCAACACATTGTAGTACCTTCCACAACCTGACCCTACCTCAACACATTGTAGTACCTTCCACAGCCTGCCCCTACCTCAACACATTGTAGTACAGTACCTTCCACAACCTGCCCCTACCTCAACACATTGTAGTACAGTACATTACACAACCTGCCCCTATCTCAACACATTATAGTACATTGTAGTACATTACACAACCTGCCCCTAACTCAACACATTATAGTGCATTGTAGTACATTACACAACCTGCCCCTAACTCAACACATTGTAGTACCTTCCACAACCTGCCCCTACCTCAACACGTTGTAGTACAGTACCTTACACAACCTTCCCCTACCTCAACATATTATAGTACATTGTAGTACCTTCAACAACCTGCCCCTACCTCAACACATTGTAGTACCTTACACAACCTGCCCCTATCTCAACACGTTGTAGTACAGTACCTTACACAACCTGACTCTACCTCAACATATTATAGTACATTGTAGTACCTTCCTCAACCTTCCCCTACCTCAACACATTATAGTACATTGCAGTACCTTACACAACCTGCCCCTACCTCAACACATTATAGTACATTGTAGTACCTTCCTCAACCTTCCCCTACCTCAACACAATATAGCACATTGTAGTACCTTACACAACCTGCCCCTATCTCAACACATTATAGTCCATTACACAACCTGCCCCTATCTCAACACATTATAGTACATTGTAGTGTCTTCCACAACCTGCCCCTTTCTCCACACATTATAGTACATTGTAGTGTCTTCCACAACTTGCCCCTACCTCAACACATTATAGTACATTGCAGTATCTTCCTCAACCTGCCCCCTACCTCAACACATTATAGTACATTGTAGTACCTTCCACAACCTGCCCCTATCTCAACACATTATAGTACATTGTAGTACATTACACAACCTGCCCCTATCTCAACACATTATAGTACATTGTAGTGTCTTCCACAACCTGCCCCTATCTCCACACATTATAGTACATTGTAGTGTCTTCCACAACCTGCCCCCTACCTCAACACATTATAGTACATTGCAGTATCTTCCTCAACCTGCCCCCTACCTCAACACATTATAGTACATTGTAGTACCTTCCACAACCTGCCCCTATCTCAACACATTATAGTACATTGTAGTACCTTCCACAACCTGCCCCTACCTCAACACATTATAGTACATTGTAGTGTCTTCCTCAACCTTCCCCTACTGACACATACATGCTGACATTTTCCCACTCCTCTACACAATTTACATTTAACCTGCCTACATATTACAAGGTTATGTACTCTACAGTGCCTATGATTTTTCTGTGTTACAAAGTGGCATTGAAATGTATTTAATTTAGTGGGTTCTTTTGTCACTGATCTACAGAAAAGTGAAAAGAAATTCCCCAAACAATGACAGATAACAATGACAGGTAAATCAGGGACAATCAAGGTGGAACAACATGGTTGTGGACGGAATTGCAGAATCTCCACATGAGACCTAGACGGAGTCTTAGGACAAAGTGAGGGAAATTATCTCTGAGAAATTGAAGATGGACCACAGGAAGTTAGAGGTGGAGCGCTCCCACAGGACTGGAAAACCTACCACCGGCCCGGGTGATAGGCCCAGGCCTATAGTGGTCAAGTTCCTGATGTTCAAGGACATGGTAGCTGTTCTGGAAAGAGCCAAGAACTTGAGAGGAACGTATATCTTCCTCAACGAGGACTATCCTGAAGCTGTGTGCCAGAAGAGGAAAGAACTGATCCCAGCCATGAAAGCTGCCAGAGCGCGTGGGGACATTGCTTAAATCCGCTATGACAGGCTCATTGTCCACCCTCCCTCCCAGAAGCCTGGACGGGATGAGAGAGCCGAGCCTATGGGTTCGTAGCTTCAACCCGACAGCACACACACACACACCAATTGATTAATGGACTGTTGAATCTATATATTTTTCTCTTGCTTTATTTGCTCTTTTCAGTATTATGTCTCTCTGATAAGCCTCCCAGGAAAGGGCTGAAAATAACCCATATTAATATATGTAGACTATATATGTAGTTCATGAAATCAATAACTTGATAACATCAGATAACATTCATATATTAGTCCTTTCTGAGACTCACTTAGATAATTCATTTGATGATACAGCAGTAGCAATACAAGGATATAACATCTATAGAAGAGACAGGAACGCTTATGAGGTGTTGTTGTATATATTCAGAGCCATATCACTGTAATGCTTAGAGAAGGTCTTATGTCAAGTGTTATTGAAGTGTTGTGGTTGCAGGTTCACTTGGCACATCAAATGCCTTTTCTTTTGGGGTGTTGCTATGGGTCACCAAGTGATAAGTCAGTATCTAAATAATATGTGTGAAATGCTTGATAGTGTATGTGATGTAAACAGAGGTATACTTTCTTGGGGACCTGAATATTGACTGGTTTTCATCAAGCTGTCAGCTCAAGGGGAAGCTTCTTACTGTAACCAGTGCCCATTTTTATGCATTTATTTCACCTTTATTTAACCAGGTAGGCCAGTTGAGAACAAGTTCTCATTTGCAACTGCGACCTGGCCAAGATAAAGCAAAGCAGTGTGACACATCACTGTACCTGTACACAGCCAATCTGTAAATAGCACACCCAACTTCCTCATCCCCATATTATTACTTATCCTCTTGCTCTTTTGTATCTCAGTATCTCTACTTGCACATCATCATCTGCACATCTATCACTCCAGTGTTAACGCTAAATTGTAATTATTTCGCCTCCATGGTCTCTTTATTGCCTTACCTCCTTACTCTTCTACATTTGCACACACTGTACATATATTTTTCTATTGTGTTATTGACTGTACGTTTGTTTATGTGTAACTCTGTGTTGTTGTTGTCACACTGCTTTGCTTTATCTTGACCAGGTCACAGATGTAAATGGGAACTTGTTCTCAACTGGCCGACCTGGTTAAATAAAGGTGAAATTAAATAAATAAAACTAAATTAGACCTACTTCTTTTTTCTATTGCGTGACAGTGCAAAGAAAAAAAATCATGGGCTGGTGCCACCAACTGAAAAATGTTTGTCTGGAGCCCCGTATAGCTTAAGCCTATCTAATCCTTTCAGGTATATACTGGAACATAGGGAGCAGGGGCTAGGGGCCTCATATCTACTGTAGAACATAGGGAGCAGGGGCTAGGGGCCTCATATCTACTGTAGAACATAGGGAGCAGGGGCTAGGGGCCTCATATCTACTTTAGAACATAGGGAGCAGGGGCTAGGGGCCTCATATCTACTGTAGAACATAGGGAGCAGGGGCTAGGGGCCTCATATCTACTGTAGAACATAGGGAGCAGGGGCTAGGGGCCTCATATCTACTTTAGAACATAGGGAGCAGGGGCTAAGGGCCTCATATCTACTGTAGAACATAGGGAGCAGGGGCTAGGGGCCTCATATCTACTGTAGAACATAGGGAGCAGGGGCTAGGGGCCTCATATCTACTGTAGAACATAGGGAGCAGGGGCTAGGGGCCTCATATCTACTGTAGAACATAGGGAGCAGGGACTAGGGGCCTCATATCTACTGTAGAACATAGGGAGCAGGGGCTAGGGGCCTCATATCTACTGTAGAACATAGGGAGCAGGGACTAGGGGCCTCATATCTACTGTAGAACATAGGGAGCAGGGGCTAAGGGCCTCATATCTACTGTAGAACATAGGGAGCAGGGGCTAGGGGCCTCATATCTACTGTAGAATATAGGGAGCAGGGGCTAGGGGCCTCATATCTACTGTAGAACATAGGGAGCAGGGGCTAGGGGCCTCATATCTACTGTAGAACATAGGGAGCAGGGGCTAGGGGCCTCATATCTACTGTAGAACATAGGGAGCAGGGACTAGGGGCCTCATATCTACTTTAGAACATAGGGAGCAGGGGCTAAGGGCCTCATATCTACTGTAGAACATAGGGAGCAGGGGCTAGGGGCCTCATATCTACTGTAGAACATAGGGAGCAGGGGCTAGGGGCCTCATATCTACTGTAGAACATAGGGAGCAGGGGCTAGGGGCCTCATATCTACTGTAGAACATAGGGAGCAGGGACTAGGGGCCTCATATCTACTGTAGAACATAGGGAGCAGGGACTAGGGGCCTCATATCTACTGTAGAACATAGGGAGCAGGGGCTAGGGGCCTCATATCTACTGTAGAACATAGGGAGCAGGGACTAGGGGACTCATATCTACTGTAGAACATAGGGAGCAGGGGCTAGGGGCCTCATATCTACTGTAGAACATAGGGAGCAGGGGCTAAGGGCCTCATATCTACTGTAGAACATAGGGAGCAGGGACTAGGGGCCTCATATCTACTGTAGAACATAGGGAGCAGGGGTTAGAGGCCTCATATCTACTGTAGAACATAGGGAGCAGGGGTTAGAGGCCTCATATCTACTGTAGAACATAGGGAGCAGGGGCTAGGGGCCTCATATCTACTGTAGAACATAGGGAGCAGGGGTTAGAGGCCTCATATCTACTGTAGAACATAGGGAGCAGGGGTTAGAGGCCTCATATCTACTGTAGAACATAGGGAGCAGGGACTAGGGGCCTCATATCTACTGTAGAACATAGGGAGCAGGGGCTAGGGGCCTCATATGTACTGTAGAACATAGGGAGCAGGGGCTAAGGGCCTCATATCTACTGTAGAACATAGGGAGCAGGGGCTAGGGGCCTCATATCTACTGTAGAACATAGGGAGCAGGGGCTAGGGGCCTCATATCTACTGTAGAACATAGGGAGCAGGGGTTAGAGGCCTCATATCATACATGAAAATAAAACACTGGTGTAGGGGTGGGTCTAGATGGAAAAGCACCATTAGACAAGACACTCACTCCCTGCTGAAGCCAGGTCCTCCTCTGGTGAACGCCTGGCCCTTAAACTCTGTCCACAGAGATGGGATGACTGAGGGTGAGGAGACAGACAGATGTGTTAGAAATGCTTTATAAATACTTTATCAATGTTTTGAATATTTTAAACCTGGCACTCGGAGGATATTTTGACATGAAGCTTCCCTATACAGCTAGGACTGTATACACTACACCTGTATGAACTTCTCCAGTTTGTTGCAGAGGTCCTGCATGGTGGCCTCGGGCTGCTGAGCCCACCAGACCTTCACTCAGATGCTTCTCTAACATAACAAATGCCTCCAGGAACACATAGACCAATGGCCAGTTTACTGTTAGAGAGAGAGAGGAGAGAGTGAGAGAGACGTTCTCATAGTGACACATCACTGCCCTCTTCTGGCTTGATCTAAAAAAACATCCCATGTCATTTTTTATTTACTTAAACTGAACCTTTATTTAACTAGGCAAGTCAGTTAAGAACAAATTGGTTTTTGCAATGACGGCCTACTCCAGCCATACCCGGACAACGCTTGGCCAACTGTACGCCGTCCTATGGGACTCCCAATCACAGCCTGGATTCAAACCAGGGACTGTAGTGGCACCTCTTGTACTGAGATGCAGTGCCTTAGGTTGCTGCACCACTCGGGAGCCCACGCCTCTTTCTAACCCATGTGTGTGTGTGTTTATACAGTCCTTAGTGAGCAGCACCAGAGTGATTCCAGGCCAGAGTGGCAGACATTTTAAATAGAGTGAGGCATCATGGGATAGCAGCCAATATTCAGTGTGACCTATAGGAAAAAAGCTAGATACCTAGTCAGTTGTCCAACTGAATGTATTTAACTGAAATGTGTCTTCCACATTTAACCCTGAATCAGAGAGGTGAAGGGGGCTGACATAATCGACATCTACGTCTTCGGCACCCAGGGAACAGTAGGTTAACTGCCTTGATTTGATTTGAGTCAGCTCGGGGATTCGATCTAGCAACCTTCCGGTTATTGGCCCAAAGCTCTAATCACTAGGCTACCTGCCGCCCTCTGTTAGGGGTTGAGAGGTCAGGGGGAGGAGCTTCCAGGGTTCGGACACTGTCCTCTGCCATCTGAAGACAGAATGGCATTTATATGCATTTAATCTCATGAGAAGTTATACAGAATCCAAAGAACATGCAGATCCTTTAGCTTTGTGCAGGTGCTGAAGATCAAAATAAATGCTAATCAAAATTTGTTTTACCTACAAGGACTGTCTAACTTAAATTCAATTTATGAGAAAGACTAAGTACATGCATTTGTCAAATTAGGTTCCAGCCCTTTTTGGTGCAGCAATACTGTGTTGTTACTTTGTTGAGCTGGAGCTCACCTGAATGTCTGGACCCACAAACTAGAAGACAGGAGCACTGCTCCTCTCGTGACCTCTCCCCTCATACCTGCCTGCAGAGAGTGAGAGAGAGCAGAGGGTTAGTGAGTTGAAACAATGGCAGTGCAAGTATAACATATCACTATTGAGCCACATGGGCAAACATAGACATCGATGACAGAGCATGACACA